>NC_059209.1:15647973-15710473 GCF_020615455.1 Coregonus clupeaformis
AGTGTTAGTTACAGGTATATGACCAAAATTATTGTCCAGACTAAAAGAAGCTAATGGACATTCACTAACAGAGCAACAGACAGCACATTATGCAGATACAGTAAGAAGCCACTTAGAAACATTATGACTGAACACATGCAAGTAGGTTGTTCTCCAAGACCAGGACAGCTAAAGGCTTTTCTAAAAGGGTGTCTGTCACTGCCCTATATTCAGCTGGCTGATCCCATACAAGGAGTCTCCAGTCACACATAATCATTACAACACACCACATACCAAACCCCCACTCCTGCTCCTACTCTATGAAATATTGTACATTTCAGGTTTCAAGTGCGGAGACTGAGAAAGCGTTTAGTATTTTATTAGGATCCCCATTAACAACAGCCAAAGCCGCAGCTACTCTTCCTGGGGTCCACACAAAACACAAAACATGCATAATACATACATTTAGTAGACATTTACAGCTGAAGGACATAACTACATAACATGACATAATACATAACATCAAACAGATACAGAACTACATACAGTACATTTCAAATAAAAATACACACGTTCATATTCTTATGCCTTAGCCATCCATGCAACATGTACTCATTATAAAGGCTAAACTGCAGTCATCCATTTTGTTACAGTTGCTCACTGTTACAATTGCAGGTTTTGATCCAAATCTCTCACAACTAGTTGTTCTGTAAACACTAGCGAGAATCTCACAACATTAGGAGTGTCCTTGGTTCTCCCGTTTGACGTCAATACTATTCATAATAATAATGTGATTCATAGATGCTACTGAATACAATTTGTAAGTTGCTCTGGATAAGAGCGTCTGTTAAATGACTTAAATGTAAATGTACAATGAAATGGTCGTACTGCCACAAGATGGTTGGAGCAGGGATGAAGTCCTAAGAAAATGATGGCTAGATTCTGGGTGGTGGTGGAGATGTGAGGCGAGTAAACAACACTAATATAGCGTAAATAGTTGCAGAAACGCTCCTATACGCTATAGGAGAGAGGCAGAGTATGATTCGGGGGGTGACAATGAGGGAAATTCAATACATTATAGATCGCTGTAAGGAAACAAAGGCACAACTAAAGAATACATTTGATTATTTTCTAGCTCAAGGGTTATATAGAAACCTCTCGCCTATGGATTCTAGGAATCTGTAAGTACATAAGTAGTGCACTGATGGAACAGTCGCTACAGTATATATTGTACAAATACACTGCTCAAAAAAATAAAGGGAACACTTAAACAACACATTGTAACTCCAAGTCAATCACACTTCTGTGAAATCAAACTGTCCACTTAGGAAGCAACACTGATTGACAATACATTTCACATGCTGTTGTGCAAATGGAATAGACAACAGGTGGAAATTATAGGCAATTAGCAAGACACCCCCAATAAAGAACTGGTTCTGCAGGTGGTGACCACAGACCACTTCTCAGTTCCTATGCTTCCTGGCTGATGATTTGGTCACAATTTGAATGCTTGCGGTGCTTTCACTCTAGTGGTAGCATGAGACGGAGTCTACAACCCACACAAGTGGCTCAGGTAGTGCAGCTTATTCAGGATGGCACATCAATGCGAGGTGTGTCAAGAAGGTTTGCTGTGTCTGTCAGCGTAGTGTCCAGAGCATGGAGGCGCTACCAGGAGACAGGCCAGTACATCAGGAGATGTGGAGGAGGCCGTAGGAGGGCAACAACCCAGCAGCAGGACCGCTACCTCCGCCTTTGTGCAAAGAGGAGCAGGAGGAGCACTGCCAGAGCCCTGCAAAATGACCTCCAGCAGGCCACAAATGTGCATGTGTCTGCTCAAACGGTCAGAAACAGACTCCATGAGGGTGGTATGAGGGCCCGACGTCCACAGGTGGGGGTTGTGCTTACAGCCCAACACCGTGCAGGACGTTTGGCATTTGCCAGAGAACACCAAGATTGGCAAATTCGCCACTGGTGCCCTGTGCTCTTCACAGATGAAAGCAGGTTCACACTGAGCACATGTGACAGACGTGACAGAGTCTGGAGATGCTGTGGAGAACGTTCTGCTGCCTGCAACATCCTCCAGCATGACCGGTTTGGCGGTGGGTCAGTCATGGTGTGGGGTGGCATTTCTTTGGGGGGCCGCACAGCCCTCCATGTGCTCGCCAGAGGTAGCCTGACTGCCATTAGGTACCAAGATGAGATCCTCAGACCCCTTGTGAGACCATATGCTGGTGCGGTTGGCCCTGGGTTCCTCCTAATGCAAGACAATGCTAGACCTCATGTGGCTGGAGTGTGTCAGCAGTTCCTGCAAGAGGAAGGCATTGATGCTATGGACTGGCCCACCCGTTCCCCAGACCTGAATCCAATTGAGCACATCTGGGACATCATGTCTCGCTCCATCCACCAACGCCACGTTGCACCACAGACTGTCCAGGAGTTGGCGGATGCTTTAGTCCAGGTCTGGGAGGAGATCCCTCAGGAGACCATCCGCCACCTCATCAGGAGCATGCCCAGGCGATGTAGGGAGGTCATACAGGCACGTGGAGGCCACACACACTACTGAGCCTCATTTTGACTTGTTTTAAGGACATTACATCAAAGTTGGATCAGCCTTTAGTGTGGTTTTCCACTTTAATTTTGAGGGTGACTCCAAATCCAGACCTCCATGGGTTGATAAATTTGATTTCCATTGATAATTTTTGTGTGATTTTGTTGTCAGCACATTCAACTATGTAAAGAAAAAAGTATTTAATAAGATTATTTCATTCATTCAGATCTAGGATGTGTTGTTTAAGTGTTCCCTTTATCTTTTTGAGCAGTGTATATTTATACCATGGCATCGTTGAATACTCGTTTCTGATTGGCTTGAAGGGCATTCTACAGCGTGCATTATTTCCCTATAATGCAGGGTCTATCAGCACAGTACAATTCAATGGCAATAGTACATTCTTACATGTTCTACGTTTGAGATACTTTTGAAAGCAAAAGTTGTATTGAAAACATTGGCCTTGTTGAATTCGATTTTCACAATAGCAAGCTAGGACTGATGGTTTGGGTAGCGAAACAAGCAAGTCTGTTTGTTTGGTTACCAAGGCAACTAACTACTGTAGCTATCTACTAAATTTGCTAGTTACTTCAGTGGATGTCGAACACATTTCTACCTGCAAATGAAGACATTTCTAGCGGCAAATGTGTTAAATTATAGTCATGGTATTAAAAGGGATAATCAACTCAGGGGCTCTATGCGTTCTCTGGAAAATATTGTAACTACTGTGCCTTGCAAAAGTATAAATCCCACTTGGCACTTTTCCTATTTTGTTGCATTACAACCTGTAATTTAAATGGATTTTTTTTTGGATTTCATGTAATGGACATACACAAAATAGTCCAAATTGGTGAAGTAAAATGAAAAAAATAACTTGTTTCAAGAAATTCTAAAAAATAAATAACAGAAAAGTGGTGCATGCATATGTATTCACCCCCTTTACTATGAAGCCCCTAAATAAGATCTGGTGCAACGAATTACCATCAGAAGTCACATAATTAGTTAAATAAAGTCCACCTGTGTGCAATCTAATTGTCACATGATCTGTCACATGATCTTAGTATATATACACCTGTTCTGAAAGGCCCCAGAGTCTGCAACACCACTAAGCAAGGGGCACCACCAAGCAAGCAGCACCATGAAGACCAAGGAGCTCTACAAACAAGTCAGGGACAAAGTTGTGGAAAAGTACAGATCAAGGTTGGGTTATAAAAAAATATCCGAAACTTTGAACATCCCACGGAGCACCATTAAATCCATTATTAAAAAATGGAAACAATATGGCACCACAACAAACCTGTCAAGAGAGGGCTGCCCACCAACACTCACGAACCAGGCAAGGAGGGCATTAATCAGAGAGGCAACAAAGAGACCAAAGGAGCTGCAAAGCTCCACAGTGGAGATTGGAGTATCTGTCCATAGGACCAATTTAAGCCGTACACTCCACAGAGCTGGATTTTATGGAAGAGTGGCCAGAAAAAAAGAAAAACATAAGCAAACACGTTTGGTGTTCGCCAAAAGGCATGTGGGAGACTCCCCAAACATATGGAAGAAGGGACTCTGGTCAGATGAGACTAAAATTGAGTTTTTTGGCCATCAAGGAAAACACTATGTCTGGCACAAACCCAACACCTCTCATCACCCCGAGAACACCATCCCCACAGTGAAGCATGGGGGTGTCAGCATCATGCTGTGGACTGGGAAACTGGTCAGAATTGAAGGAATGATGGATGGCGCTAAATACAGGGAAATTCTTGAGGGAAACCTGTTTCAGTCTTCCAGAGATTTGAGACTGGGACGGAGGTTCACCTTCCAGCAGGACAATGACCCTAAGCATACTGCTAAAGCAACACTCGAGTGGTTTAAGGGGAAACATTTAAATGTCTTGGAATGGCCAAGTCAAAAGCCCAGATCTCAATCCAATTGAGAATCTGTGGAATGACTTAAAGATTGCTGTACACCAGCGGAACCCATCCAACTTGAAGGAGCTGGAGCAGTTTTGCCTTGAAGAATGGGCAAAAATCCCAGTGGCTAGATGTGCCAAGCTTATAGAGACAAACCCCAAGAGACTTGCAGCTGTAATTGCTGCAAAAGGTGGCTCTACAAAGTATTGACTTTGGTGGGATGAATAGTTATGCACGCTCAAGTTTTCTGTTTTTTTGTCTTATTTCTTGTTTGTTTCACAATATAAAATATTTTGCATCTTCAAAGTGGTACGCATGTTGTGTAAATCAAATGACACAAACCCCCAAAATATCCATTTTAATTCCAGGTTGTAAGGCAACAAAAAAAAAAGGAAAAATGCCAAGGGGGGTGAATACTTTCGCAAGCCACTGTACGTGGAAGGTCAGTTCCATTCCGCTAGCGCGTCGTGGAACACACCTTCCATGTCGTTCATTATTTTCCATAGAATGCATAGCCCCTCGTTGATTATCCCTTACATTATTTGAGTTTTTTTCAGAATCTTCTATAGAAGGCACACACATGCACACACACGCATGCACACACACACACACACACACACACACACACACACACACACACACAAACACACACAGTTAAAGTAGTCCCTCTCTGTGCTGCATATGGGCATATCAGAGGCTTGGAGCCATAGCAACCCAGCCTCCTGCCCTTGAACAGTATTAATTGTATTTTCTCTCTTTCTTCTTCTTTCTTCATTTCTTTTGTCTCATTGAACTTCTAAAAAAACACTTAGATCACAGAGTTCCTTCCGTGGAAGTCTGTATGTTATACTGATTGCCAACATCCTCTCAGATCCTCCAGACAGACATGATTTGTGCCTGTGTTGGAGCTGAAATGCCCCTTGCCTTTCTGGGTACAGATTGCTACCATTACCGGGGCCGTTTCTCTGCATGGCGGACAAAAAAAAGAAGAACATGAAAGAAGACAGAGGAATTTCTCCAAACTCTGTATGAATCGCTGATGGGACTTGAATGACAATTTGGTATGCAATTGTCATTGTCACTCAGAGACATTGTCAGGCCGGATTCTCATCTCCTAAAAGCCACAGCCTTTCTTTAGAAGTGTCAGAATACAGTTGGAATTCAGGCAAACCAGCCGTCTCGCTTTTTCACTTTCCTTTGCAGAGTTCTGGAGAGCAAGTGGGGCTTTAGTAAATATATTATGGTTGTGTTATCTATTAGAATTTATTTTGTATTAGTTTGTCCATATAGTTGAGGCTTACCCATATGAACATAATAACTATACAAGTAAAAAAATAAAAAATAAAATTCTGACATCTTTTATTTATATTTGTCAAAATTAGTTTGCAAGCTCATGCAGCGTTCACACAGTCACGCACGAGTACGAACACACACACACTGCCAAACCATTTGTTGTAGAGGAACATTACTAATATTTCAGGGAATGCGGAATGAATGAAGGAAGGAAAATGCATATGCAACACTATATCCTTCTTCACATTAAAGATCTAGTCTAATCTTTTGTGGCCATTGGGCATTGTGGGTGGGAAAGTTGCAAGGCGGGAGCATTGGGTTAGGGTGTGAAAAAGATGGTGCCCAAGTGAAGACGGATGGTGTGCTGCCCGCTAATTGATTGCCTCTGCTAACAAGAGCATAATGTATTCTATTATGCTCATTATTCGTCCATGTTCGTTAAGGAAGGAAACAGCATGATCTTTTTTGTTTTGCCCCTTTATCTCCCCATCTCCCTGCCTCCCCCCCTCTTTCTCTCTCTTTCTGCCTCTTTCTCTCTCGGTGGTTGGGGGATATTGACGTGGAGGTGGTATGACAGGCAAGGCATCCTCTACCGCCCCAAATGGAACAGCCAGGATAGGAATGGGACGATTCGAGGAAGAAAGAAGAAAAGGAGAAAATAAGAAAGCGGTAGGAGGATGGAAAGATAAGTGAGAGAAAACAGATAAATATAGCAAGGAAGTAAGGTAAGTGGATGAGAGGAATGTAGTAGAAATAGGTTGTAGAGGGGCAAAGACGTTGAGAGGAGGTAGCCTAGCGGTTAAGAGCGATGGGCCAGTAATCAAAAGGTCACTGGTTTGAATCCCTGAGCCGACAAGATGAAAATCTGCCGTTGTGCCCCTGAGCTAGGCACCTAACCCTAATTGCTCCTCTAAGTCGCTCTGAATAAGAGCGTCTTCTAAATTACTAAAATATTTTTTTTTTATGAAGAAGTGAGAGAGGGACAGGATGATGCCTCTGCCCCCCGTTCCTGTCAGGTTCCCACTTGCCCCTAGTCTCTCCAACCACCCCTCCTACCCCCACACCTCGCCCCTCTGCCTTCCACCCCTACCCTTCTTGCCCCTGGTTCTGTCCCTAATGAGAGCTGGCGGGACAATGGTGCCATTGTTGGCAGTGTTTGGGAACCCCGCGCTGAGAACAATCGCTGTTTACCCGAGCAGTGGCAGAGCCCAAACCCTGTCCTTCATTACCGCTGGTGCTCTGATTAAGTCTACTCCCGCCACTCTGCAAGCTGCTACAAAGGGCCATTGAGCCAGCCACTAGGACCCTTCGCCTCCTCCTTTCCATTCCCTTATTCCCGTCTCTCTCACGCTATCATCACTCTTTCATCCATCTCGGTTTGTTTCTCATTCGCTCAGTCTCATCCTCGGCCCTATTTCTGATGTGAACAACATTCCCTCTCTGATTTGCACATGGTTCATCAAGGTCATCAAGATTCATCAAGGTCCACGCATAACCACACTCATGAGATTGTAGAGGAAGAATGAGAGATGGATAAAGAGGGAGAGAGAGGTAGATAGAGAGAGACTGGGAGGAAAAAGGAGAGAGTGCAACAGAGAGAACAATAGAAAAAGAAAAAAATATGTCAAAAACAGAGAAGAATCCTCTCTTTCAGAATGACCTTGATAATCCAAAACAAAGTTAAATTATTTCATACAGATGAAATGTTATCTGCGTGAATGAAGGGAGTGTTATCCAGCCTACGCTTGTGAGGAGACACAGTGAATCAGGTGATTCCGAGCCTTTTGCTCTGCCTCATCTCTGGATTGAAGTGCCTCGCTACAGACCATGATACCGGCTCCATGCAAAGCAGCATCATGAATATCTGTAATTAGGTGGGACTGGTGTAATTTTTCTGGGTTATGGGATGTGACATTTGTAGGGCAGGAGCATATATCAGCGAAAGCACGACTGACAAATGAATAATCAATTTCTCCACATTACAGCGTTTTGCAGTTCTGTCGCAATACGCAAATAGACATTCATACACTCTTAGAAAAAAGGGTTCCAAAAGGGTTCTTCGGCTGTCCCCATAGGATAACCCTTTTTAGTTCCAGGTAGAACCCTTTTTGGTTCCAGATAGAACCCCTTTGGGTTCCTCTGTGGAAAGGGTTTTACATGGAACCCATAAGGGTTCTACCTGGAACCAAAAGGGTTCTACATGGAACCAAAAAGGGTTCTTCAAAGGGTTATCCTGTGGGGACAGCCAAATAACCCTTTTAGGTTCTAGATAGCACCTTTTTTGTACACTCATAGACACTAGAATGATCGTTGTCACAATACACACACACATTTCAAATGAGTGTGGCTGTTGACATTAAAATACAAATATTACATGGTTTTCTATAATTGTATTTATTTCATATTAAAATATTGTATCACTAATTTCAGCATGACAATATTGAATGATCATATAAAATACATACAAATAGTGTGTTGATTGTTTGTCAAAAAACAACAGTATGTGTTTCTTTTCACATAAAGAATCCTAATAAAAGATGCACCCCGTAAATTGAATTACTCAATGCAAATAGTGGGGGGGGGGCTGGGAAAGAAAATCAACAAAACCTCAATGAATATAGCAAGAGTCCGCAGTGGCAGAGAGAGACAGACTGCCATCAGAAGAAAACACTGAAGCTAGGACTCCTACATGAGAAGCGTTATTGAATATAATAATACAATAATACAGCATAAGCATGTTTGAAGGATCACATGTATGAGTGACATTAGTGATAGGGCTATGCTTTAAATCCGTTTACAGATAAGACCCTGCTGATGAGAAAATGCACTCTAAACAGCAAATTGCTCTAACACACACGCATGGACACATACGCACAGAGAGACTCACACAGACAGACACATAGAGGACTTTGTGGTCGAGTATGAAGATGAGGGGCTGTGATAATGATGGAACAGTGAGATCTCATTAGTTAATGGCCAGGGCCTGTGATAAGGGTCAGCTCCCTGTAGCTGAAATATAAAAATATAGCATTCTGATTGGTCGTGTCATAAGGGACTATTCTCCTTAATGAGGGTGGAATATGCTCCACATGATACTACCATAAGAGGAACGTTTTGTGATATCATTGGCTGTAGCTGTAGAATTCCAATAGGAAAACACACTTGAAATTATTATTGAAAATAATAATGCTGATAACTTGATAACTTGAAACAGAAAATCCATAAATAACAAAATAATAATGTGGAATAGCATCAGACTGAAACATGTACACCTGCAAATGCTTTCACGTCCAGAAACACTTTTAGAAATATAAGTGTTCAAGGGAATACATACACATACATTCACACTCAATGAACACCAAAAACACAACCAGTTACGCTTTGTATGTACACACATACAATTTACAGACACTAGTATACTGTACTCGCTCCCGCCTCCACACCTCTCCTCTTCTCGCCTCTCCCCTTTCCTCGCAGTGCCCCCTTCCCCCACTCACATCCTCGGTGCTGCCACACACACCCAAGGGGAGGACACACCGCTCATGGCACACAGGAAATTAACTTGACATTTGATTCAGACAAAAAATACATATTTAGAGGGGGAAAAAACAAAGTGTACCCAGGCAGAGATAGGGCCTAGTAGGCTATAAACCCAGCCCCCCTCCCCTAAAGCCCAGAAACGCATTCAGGGGGATTTCAGCGATCTGCAATCCAGATGCCACCGGGTGCCCACAGAAAATTTTATTTGCCAGTCCTCTTCTGGAGACACTGTCTTTCCCCATCTCTGTTTTCAATCACTTCCTTCAGTTTTCATATCCAATTCATTACCTTCTGTGTGTATGTATCGTTGTACGTGATGGGAGGTTGAGAGAGATAATAGACATTGGTAAAGGACTTGGTGACGTCTATGCTTGCCCTCATAATTAAGCCCCACCCCTTTGACACACTCTTAGTAAATATTTCAATTACATTAAATGCAGGATTTATTCGTAGAAATGCAACCTATTAGGTTTTTACTGTGGATGTCATATAGCTTCCAGCGCATTGGTTTTGTAAAAACACATATATTCATAAACATGCATAGTAAACAGACACACACACGCTCATGCACACACAGACAAGATCTTGCATTATTTTTGATTGGATTAATGCTTTAGCCAAAGCTTCTCAGTCACTTCGGCATGGCACCCAACAAACGTGAGCAATTCCTCTGTAGTACACCCACCAGGCCACAATTATTTCATAATTATTAACTGTTGCCACACACATGCACATGCACACACACACACACACACACACACACACACGGCAGGTAGCTTAGTGGGTAAGAGCGTTGTGCCAGTAACCGAAAGGTCGCTGGTTCTAATCCCCGAGCCGACTAGGTGAAAAATCTGTCGATGTGCCCTTGAGCAAGGCACTTAACCCTAATTGCTCCTGTAAGTCGCTCTGGATAAGAGCGTCTGCTAAATGACATAATAAAAAAAAAAAATAATAATAATAAATACACACACACACACCCCAAGACGACGGCCTAGCCAGTGTCTGTCTCAGTCCCGCCTCTATTAGACATGCAGGAATGTTAACATCATTATGCATTATTGTAAGTGTCTGTCTGTGCCTTCCCCCTTTTCTCTCACTCGTTATATTGTGGCTGAAGGGTAGTCCAGTGTGTGTGTGTGTGTGTGTGTGTGTGTGTGTGTGTGTGTGTGTGTGTGTGTGTGTGTGTGTGTGTCTGCGAGATGTCATTATTCCAGTGTTCTTTTATATGCAATGGCTCACAAATCACTGATCATTGTTTAAATATGGCCAGCTCAGAGCA
This sequence comes from Coregonus clupeaformis, assembly GCF_020615455.1. Lineage (NCBI taxonomy): Eukaryota > Metazoa > Chordata > Actinopteri > Salmoniformes > Salmonidae > Coregonus > Coregonus clupeaformis. Next base: position 15,658,514 of record NC_059209.1, read on the forward strand.
CTATGTAGACATACACACAGTCTATGCCTTTTTCACAGTTATACAGACTAGATAGTCTCTAAAGATGTGTTTGAAAAGTATATCTAACTATATTAAAATACAAAATACTGTTCAAAATTAAAGCAATCAAAGTTAGCTTAAAAGTGTGAATTATATTGGAATTACGTTGAAGTTGTGTATACCATCCCTGGTTAGAAGTACACAGAATGGTATACCTGTAATTTGCCAGCAAGCTATCTCCCATTTGAAAACACTGAGCAGTCGAAAGGCCAATTGTATTTCAAATTGTTGTTGTAAAAATGTTATAAACAGTTTTTACATTTACAACCTGCATGACCAGAGTACAATTTCCTCATCCCAAGTATATATAATCCATTCAAAATAAATCTCAATGTGCATGATTTGAATATCCAGGAATATAACGTGAATATGTGATTTGTGAAAGGGGCTGAGGGCAAGGAAAGGGAGGGGGTGGTTGTCAAACCTTAATCCCCCTCGCTTGGGCTTAATGAACGTACTCAGGAAAATGTCACATTTTTGATAAGGTTGAAGTGTCGGCTGGTTTTTAGTGAGCGGATGGAGGATAAGGGGGGGACTTTCATTAGCTGTGGTGTTAGTAATATCTGTTTTGCATTTCTCTGATGTTGTATAGGGCCAGAGCAGCGTTGCATCAGCCAATACACAAAGTACTGCCCTGCCCTCCCTAACCTGGTCTCTTCCATCAAAACACAAGAGACACATTTTCATTTAAATTCACTGTATTCAGCAGATGAAAAAAATGATTGAGAATAGATTATGTAATTCTCCAAAAACATTTATGCAAAATGTTGCTAAGGAGTGAAGGGAGGAGAATAAGGGGTAATTGAGGGAAAGGACACATGCAAGATGCATCTTGTTTGGGCTTTGCATTGTCTTGCAACTTCGAAATTGGTGTTTGGAGAAACGTGGATAAATGTCAGAATCTGAAGTCAAATTGGTAAAATCCTGAGATTTTAGGAGGGATATTCAAAAACACTTCTGTACAAATCTACAACTAAAAAGAAGGGTTTGGAATAAGACAGAGATAAATTAAGCAATATTTTTTGGCCATCTACCCCTTTTGTCAAAAAAACTATATCTTAAATTGTGCAGGGCATGAGGTTTGCCTAGCGAGGGTAAGTACCAAGGCCTACCGCTCTTCTTGGCTTCTGCATCTCCCCTCCCTCCTGCCACCTTCCCTCTCCTCCTTGCTGCCAGCGATTTGCATTCATTTGCATGGTTTTATTATGCGCATGTTCTTTGTTCTCTCTGTAAAATGATGATGCAGGAAAAACCCTACCTACACAGCGCTATTACACACTCCACTGACGGCTACTTGGATATTAAATGGAAAAAAACCTGCAGTTTTATTCCATTTAATTATAAATTGATAACTGATGTCGTCAAATCTCCCCCAATGCCCTACCCCTGGTAATTCCGCGCATCAAAATGAGAAAAAATATGGAAATGTTCCGGTTTTGTGGATTTTTTTTTGCCGGATAGAATGTGCTATCGCTAAGAGGCATGAGCCTCAGCAATATATAGCATGGGGGAAGGATCGCATCCAGGCATGAAATATGGAATTACATGATGAATAGAAAATATAAAAATTATAGATGGAAAATAATAATTGTGATGAAATAGCAGCTTTCATATAAATACATTTTGTAAATGACCTACTTTTTTCTTTGGTTAATGCTTTAACCTTGCTGCTTTATTACCACTATCTACTATTTGTTTATTAAACATTTATTGCATGATAATAAAGACTTAATTCATTTTGTAGATTTTCGCTTATGGACTTCCGAAAGCCGTGTTGTACGCTGGCACCTATTGTCATCTGTGTGCCAAAGCACATGCACAAAAACACATACACACACGCACACACAGACACACACACACACACACACATACACACACACACACACACACACTGTACCTCTCTTTAATCATTCAAACGCATGCAGGGGACTTCATTATGTCCTGTGGCCTAATGTTAATGACATAGAGACTGCATGCAGTTATATTCTGAAAGGTCTACTCTAGGCAAACACAGGCTGTGCCTTATGAACAACAGCACCTAACAACCGCTCCTTGTCATATTTCCACAGGTTCTATATTAAATAAGCATTAGTGCTAAATTAGTACAAGTAATGCTGTGTCATATAAAAGTAATAGGATATAAACGTACGTGATATTTTTGCATTTTCATGGTTGCTATTCTATGAATCAAATATATATACAGTATATATGTATATATATATATATATATATATATATGTCATATGAATTTCAGAAGGCACATGTACCCACTGCCCACAGCGCATGCAGCACATTTAAACACAAAAGCAATTATTGTAGTTTGGAGATTGTCAAGGGAGTATAACAGTGAGATAGACATGATAGGCTGCATTAGACCTGTTTCCAGGGGAATGTTTCAGGAGTGTCACTGCACATCTTTATCTGAGAGATGAAAATAGCCATCCCTTCCTGTTTGGGCTTCAACCCCATGACCCCTACCATGCGCTTACACAGGCAATGGCTGCTGGGAGGTTAGACACCACTCTGACTCTTAAAAAGTGTGCAAGTTACCTTGCATTGCAGTCTACCTAAATAATGCAACAGTGGATATGGTGGTCTAATGACTGACACACTGCTTTTAGGATGGTGACATGGATGCTATGGTATTGTTGTAGAAATATCATAAAGAAGGTGGATGTAGTATCTTGGAGAGGACCATGGTTAAAGTCCACATTCACATTTGATAAGCATTTGAAATATAGAATGAACCCAAACCAATGGCCCAATACTGAAAGACTCCAGTCAACAATATCCATCTACCTTTCTCTTGACTTACAAGACCACAGCACAACGCGTTCCTGAAGACGCATATAGTAAAATGTACCCAGTTTTTTTGTTTAGTTTCGACGGAACACCATTAAGACAGACAATAGCGTATGATCTTGTCAACAGCAAACACTGGCTACAGCGTAAATAGCATCCTTCCAGAGAGAGGTATAGTTAGATTTGAATTACAATACACACAATATAACCATGCCAGGGTGCTTCTTGCTATTCAATACCAAAACTTTAAACCACATTCTTGGTCTGAGAAATTTGTATTTTTTGTATTTTTTCACAAATCTTTGGCCTTGACTGTATCAATGGTTTAAAAATAAACTAGTGCCTTGATAACAGTGCTCCACTCTATGACAGCTAAAGGTCTTGGAGTTTAAATGGCAGGTAGTGACTCTGCTGCTGACTCTCCTGCCCGGCAACTCGCCCTGCCCTCTCTAATTGGCCCTTCAGAGCACTCCACCAATTGACCGAGAGTAGAGGGAGTAATTACAGTGGGTACACTACCAGACGCTGAGGCCCATGGGCGCTGACATCACTCTCTCTCTTGAACCCTTGATTTATACAATATCACACAAGAAATCAGCTTTACTGGAATACCAAGACCTACAAACAACCTTTTGGAGTCGCCAGAACATTCTGTCAGAATGTTACTAGGGGTAAGCTCTTGGTATTGGTACTGTTTTGAGTGTGAGTGAGAGGTCTGTATTTTTAGCTTTTGGAATATTTTGACAGAGTTGTATGTGTACAGATTTAGCATATTGTGCACAGCACGCACATTCAATATCCCAGGAAACTAACATCCTGTCAATCTCTCCAGCTGTGTTTGAGATAGTTATACAAAGGTTAAGGTCAAAGGTCCAATCAAGGATTTTTTTTAAGGTTGAGGAAATAGGCCATAAAAAATCACGAAATAAGACCTTCCACAACACATCACTAAAGCGAGCTAATTTTGTAGTAGTCTGTCATATTAAATGTCATAGATCAACCAATATGGCAGTACAACTAAAATGCTACATCCATTTATTTTATTTTACCTTTATTTAACTAGGCAAGTCAGTTAAGAACAAATTCTTATTTACAATGACGACCTACACCGGCCAAACCCGGATGATGCTGGGCCAATTGTGCGCCACCCTATGGGACTCCCAATCATGTCCGGTTGTGATACAGCCTGGAATCGAACCAGGGGGTCTGTAGTGACACCTCAAGCACTGAGATTCAGTGTCTTAGACCGCTGCGCCACTCGGGTAATAAGGGGATGTTCCAAATAACCTCCCCAAGAACGCTGCCTGATGGTACATCATTTGCAATGACTATAGCCATTTGTATTAAATTTTTATGGGTTACACCTTTTGGACTGTGAGGTTGTGCTGATGACAAACAGTGAACGCTAGCCTCTGCCCCACTTTGACTCTTGTCTTTGGTACGGACCAGAGGGCAGAGGAATGGGTCATTGGATTTGATATTGCCCATGGCCACGTTGCATGAGCTCCCCTCAAACCAGTGTTTTTCTGTTTACTTTGTTCCCTGGACCGCTACTAACATCGAAGGGTTTACTCAACACAGAGGCTAACTTTGCTGCGGGCATGCAGAGACACACACGCTCAAGCACACATGTACAGACGCTCACATGAACAAGAACAGAGCACACACACGCACATGCGCACACACAAACACACAATCATACACACACACAGCATGGTTAGTTGAGCATTTGCTTCTTTGTGTCTTTTGGGCCCTTTGGCTTTCTAACCCGAGCTCACCTCATGTTGGTTCAGGAGTAGGCGAAGTCCCAGACATCTCCATTAGGCCTCTCTACGACAGCAGGGAAATCAAGGCCATATTCCTCCAACCCTACAACACAAGGGAACACACACACAGGGGCAAGAGTGTAAATGTAATGCTTTTCCACGCAGCCAGTAACCTTTACATGTCAAATATAGTTTCTAGAGTAAATCACAATTAACATGTTCCCTCAATGCAGAGGAGAGGCAGATGGGTGATCACATGATGCTTGCGAGCAGAGGTAGCATTTACCAGCGCTAAGTTTGCTCTGTAGAATTCAAATTGGCAATAACTTCACGCTGCTCAACCTTTACACACAGCCACAAAAAGCAGCTCAAACACCTTGATGTCGCATGACTGCTTCGCTCCACTTAGAAACGTTTTTTAGATCTTACAGTGAAATAATTTCAGTGATGAGGTCCTCTGTAGCTCAATTGGTAGAGCATGGCGCTTGTAATGCCAGGGTAGTGGGTTCGATCCCCGGGACCACCCATACGTAAGAATGTATGCACACATGACTGTAAGTCGCTTTGGATAAAAGCGTCTGCTAAATGGCATATTATTATTATTAATGTCAGTTGACTGAAGATATGCACTATGTGTGATTAAATTAACCCACAATAGCCTACTCTGATATGTGCAACATTGTTCTTTAGAATGGCGGTTAAAAATGAATAGCAGCAGCAATGGTATATGTATAAGAAGTGTTATCCCAAGGTCTGACCAAATATATTAAAACATAGGAAATGGCTAAATACTGTATGGCATGAATTGTAGCCCAGACTGGCCTTGTCTAGAGCTGCTTGCAGAGGTGTTTCTGTGCATACCGATGCTCCATGAGCTGCCATGTCTCCCTGACCCCTGACACCACTCTGTGGACAGAAGGAGGCTGTGGTGGGGGAGTGGGGTCTAGGCCCTGTTCTCGGGAGGACATGGCCCTCTGTGGTCAAGGATGAACTCTGCAACCCACCAAGGAGAATCTCATTTACTTTTCAGAGAGAACAGCATCACTAGTGATGGCCTCCACATCACAGAGAATGGATTAGTCCACAACCAATGGAGAACAATATATGAAGCCCTCCAATCCATATCTCTGTAATAGCGCTCCATAGACAAGGTCACCACTGTCAACTGGATCCAGTCAACCAAACGTGTTGACATTCATATTACAATTGAGTGAAGCCAGAGTAACCTAACTGGTCCCCTTTCTCTTGCAAGGTTCATTTGAGTAGCTACCAATGTTCTGGTTGATCAAGGGACATAATTGATGAGACATTGCATAATGACACCACATATTATTATATACAGTTGAAGTCAGAAGTTTACATACACTTAGGTTGGAGTCATTAAAACTTGTTTTTCAACCACTCCACAAATGTCTTTGGTTGGTTAGGACATCTACTTTGTGCATGACACAAGTGATTTTTCCAACAATTGTTTACAGACAGATTATTTCACTTATAATTCACTGCATCACAATTCCAGTGGGTCAGAAGTTTACATACACTAAGTTGACTGTGCCTTTAAACAGCTTGGAAAATTGCAGAAAATGATGTCATGGCTTTAGAAGCTTCTGATAGGCTAATTGACATCATTTGAGGCAATTGGAGGTGTACCTGTGGATGTATTTCAAGGCCTACCTTCAAACTCAGTGCCTCTTTGCTTGACATCATGGGAAAATCAAAAGAAATCAGCCAAGACCTCCACAAGTCTGGTTCATCCTTGGGAGTACCACTTTCATCTGTACAAACAATAGTACGCAAGTATAAACACCATGGGACCACGCAGCCGTCATACCGCTCAGGAAGGAGACGCGTTCTGTCTCCTAGAGATGAACGTACTTTGGTGCGAAAAGTGCAAATCAATCCCAGAACAACAGCAAAGGACCTTGTGAGATGCTGGAGGAAACAGGTACAAAAGTATCTATATCCACAGTAAAACTAGTCCTATATCGACATAACCTGAAAGGCCGCTCAGCAAGGAAGAAGCCACTAATCCAAAACCGCCATAAAAAAGCCAGACTACGGTTTGCAACTGCATATGGGGACAAAGATCGTACTTTTTGGAGAAATGTCCTCTGGTCTGATGAAACAAATATAGAATTGTTTGGCCATAATGACCATCGTTATGTTTGGAGGAAAAAGGGGGTGCTTGCAGGCCGAAGAACACCATTCCAACCGTGAAGCACGGAGGTGGCAGCATCATGCTGTGGGGGTGCTTTGCTGGAGGCGGGTCTGGTGCACTTCACAAAATAGATGGCATCATGAAGAAGGAAAATTATGTGGATATATTGAAGCAACATCTCAATACATCAGTCAGGAAGTTAAAGCTTGGTCGCAAATGGGACTTCCAAATGGACAATGACCCCAAGCATACTTCCAAAGTTGTGGCAAAATGGCTTAAGGACAACAAAGTCAAGGTATTGGAGTGGCCATCACAAATCCCTGACCTCAATCCTATAGAAAATGTGTGGGCAGAACTGAAAAAGTTTGTGCGAGCAAGGAGGCCTACAAACCTGACTCAGTTACACCAGCTCTGTCAGGAGGAATGGGCCAAAATTCACCCAACTTGTTGTGGGAAGCTTGTGGAAGGCTACCCGAAATGTTAGCAATGCTACCAAATACTAATTGAGTGTATGTAAACTTCTGACCCACTGGGAATGTGATTAAATAAATAAAAGCTGAAATAAATCATTCTCTCTACTATTATTCTGACATTTCACATTCTTAAAATAAAGTGGTGATCCTAACTGACCTAAGACAGGGAATTGTTACCAGGATTAAATGTCAGGAATTGTGAAAAACTGAGTTTAAATGTATTTGGCTAAGGTGTATGTAAACTTTCGACTTCAACTGTATATGCAGTACCAGTCGAAGGTTTTGACACACCTACTCATTCCAGGGTTTTTCTTTATTTTGACTATTTTCTACATTGTAGAATAATAGTGAATACATCAAAACTATGAAATAACACATATGGAATCATGTAGTAACCAAAACAGTGTTAAACAAATCAAAATATATTTTATATATATATATATTTATATATAGCCTTTATCTCAATGACTGAAGATGTCTATTTGGCAAAACTGGAATGGTTATTTTCATCCTAACCTACTGTCTAAACATGTGTCTTGTGTGCGCTTGTGATGGTAGGCTTTACAATGTGTGTTATCTTTATCTCAAGTATCTTTCCACTGTCTCAGAGAGTTTCTGTTGTGTGCCCATGTGATGGTGTGGCCTTCCTGATAGACGTCAATAGGAGACTGACAGCTGCCAGTTCTTATTAAGTCTCTATGTCAAACCAGGTTGAACACACACACATACAAATACATGCACGCTCGACCACACACGCACACACACATAGTGGCAACTGGGATAAATCTAGCTCGCTTTAAGAACAAATGAACAACATAGAATATGTTATTATCGAGTATTAATTTTATTGATAGGAAATCAAGAACAATTGAACAGATATCCCTGTGGTCTATTTCCAAAAAGAGTACAATGTGAAGTACATTCTAAAACATTCCAAACCATAGACAGGTTTATTGTTTCTCAACAAAATCGACGTGTGCACAACTATGGGGCAAAACAGACAGGGTTGGCTTAGATTGCTGACAACATGTAAGCTATATTTCGTCTCTAAATGTTTATTGAAAACATAAATACATTTGCACAATGAGCACTTGTCTCTCAAATACTGTTAGCTAGCTAGCAAGTTTTAGCCATATTAGCATTGATATGAAATCAGTCAAAACTTCTCAAAATAAGACATGGTATCAATAACAATATAAAACTAGCTGAAACGAGCCACCTACGATTCCCCATATTGCAGCTTCTTGCCATTGTTGCAAGCTATATCACCGTTTGAATCATAACAAAGTACGGCTTCTGGCCCCATCGATGCGTGCGCATAATTTTCGTGAAGTTGTCTGCCAACCAGTCTATAATAAGACCAATAAAAGTGTGAAGGAGTACTACAGCCCTGCATCACTGAGTGCACTGAATCAGCTGAATAAAGCATGTGATTTCCAAAGACAAATCTAAGGACTGAATCTACACTGAACAGAAATATAAACGTAACATGTAAAGCTGAAATAAAAGAGCTGAAATAAAAAATCCCAGAAATGTTCCATACGCACAAAAAGCTTATTTCTCAAAAATTGGTTTACATCCCTGTTAGTGAGCATTTCTCCTTTGCCAAGATAATCCACCTGACAGGTGTGGCATATCAAGAAGCTGATTAAACAACATGATCATTACACAGGTGCACCTTATGCTGGGGACAATAAAAGGCCACTCTAAAATGTGCAGTTTTGTCACACAACACAATGCCACAGATGTCTCATGTTTTGAGGGAGTGTGCAATTGGCATGTTGACTGTAGGAATGTCCACCAGAGCTGTTGCCAGATAATTCTATGTTAATTTCTCTACCATAAGCCGCCTCCAACGTCGTTTTAGAAAATTTGGCAGTGTAACCACGCAAGCCCAGGACCTCCACATCCGGCTTCTTCACGTGCAGGATCATCAGAGACCAGCCACCCGGGAAGGTGATGAAACTCTGGGTTTGCACAACCGAAGAATTTCTGCACAAACTGTCAGAAACCGTCTCAAGGAAGCACATCTGTGTGCTCGTTGTCCTCAACAGGGTCTTGACCTGGCTGCAGTTCGGCGTCATAACCGACTTCAGTGGGCAAATGCTCACCTTCGATGGCCACTGGCATGCTGGAGAAGTGTGCTCTTCACAAATTAATCCTGGTTTCAACTGTACCGGGCAGATGGCAAACAGCATGTATGGCGTTGTGCGGGCGAGCAGTTTGCTGATGTCAACGTTGTGAACAGAGTGCCCCATGGTGGCAGTGGGGTATATGGTATGGGCAGGCGTAAGCTATGGACAACGAACACAATAGCATTTTATCGATGGCAATTTGAATGCACAGAGATACCATGACAAGATCCTGAAGCCCATTGTCGTGCCATTCATTCACCGCCATCACCTCTTGTTTCAGCATGAAAATGCACGGCCCCATGTCGCAAGGATCTGTACACAATTCCTGGAAGCTGAAATTTCCCAGTTCTTCCATGGCCTGCATACTCACCAGACATGATGTCAACCATTGAACATGTTTGGGATGCTCTGGATTGACGTGTACAACAGCATGTTCCAGTTCCCGCCAATATACAACACCTTCGCACAGCCATTGAAGAGTAGTGGGACATCATTCCACAGGCCACAATCAACAGCCTGATCAACTCTATGCAAAGGAGATGTGTCTCGCTGAGGCAAATGGTGGTCACACCAGATACTGACTGGTTTTCTGATCCACGCCCCTACCTTGGTTTTTAAGGTATCTGTGACCAACAGATGCATTTCTGTATTCCCAGTCATGTGAAATATATAGATTAGGGCTTAATTAATTAATTTCAATTGACTGATTTCCTTATATGAACTGTAACTCAGTAAAATCTTTCAATATAGGTAAGTGATTTTTCACTCTATGATTAATAAAACATGTATTGGACACGTACACATGCACTCTCTCTCTCTCACTCTCTTTGTATGTGCGCTTGTATGTTCTTGTGGTTCTGTGGTTAACCGAGTCTGTCTGTTCCTAGCCCTACGGCAGGGTTTAGGGTAGCTGCTTGGCACCCCCAACCCTGTTCCCTTTGAGGCTTGTGTGGCTTGTCTCATCGCATCTCTCTCTTATACCCCCCATCCCCCTCCTCTCGCTCTGCGGCTTCTGGCCTACATGCAGAGAATCACTGTGCCACAGAAGCTTGGGTACCAAGTCTCAACCACTACAGACACAGAGCACTAAGGCACAGGTAGACACAAGAGCTTGAATACAAAACTCACACAGACATAAACACAGACAGAGGGCTCAATTCAATCTGTAACGCTGAAGCGTTTCAATTAATTTCCTAATATTATGATGTTGTGTAAATGCTAGTAACACAGCAGTAATGTTATCAGAGTGTGACTTGTGTTGGCTGTTTCACTTCCTCGCGATAACAATCCATTAGCAGAGGCCAGGCTCAAACACGCAGTTGTTTAATTATCCAGACTTCTCTAGGAGCATGCTGGGGCGTACCATGCATCACCAGGAAGGAACTGGCTGTATAGCTGCCTAGCTCATATGAGTATGTTCATAATGTGGACTAGATCACAAGCGTGTACTGTACTGGGAGCACACATGCATGTGCACACTATAAAACACACACACACACAGATAGGAGGAGGGTGATGCATACTGTAATCCACTAGAAATAATTTCCTACACTCCCTCCTCAGTTGTACTGCGGGAGACCATCGGGATGAAAAGCAATGCAAATGCTGTGTGCGCGTTTTGCTGAGCAGTATGTGAGTGTGTGTGTGTGTGTGTGTGTGTGTGTGTGTGTGTGTGTGTGGGGGGGGGATGGGGGTGCATGTGTTCAGTTGTGTTTTAGGGGTTTTATATAGTTGTTGCCCCAACAATGGTTGCTGCTAATGGCTTACTTTGCAAAGTTTTGTGACTGTACTAACACCATGTATACTCAGACAGACACACATTCAGTCAGGGCAAAGAGTACAGAGCATAGGTCAGGGCAGGTGAACACATCTCTTTCTCTTGCCAATACACACACAACACACAACACACACACACACACACACACAGAGAGAGAGAGAGAGAGAGAGAGAGAGAGAGAGAGAGAGAGAGAGAGAGAGAGAGAGAGAGAGAGAGAGAGAGAGAGAGAGAGAGAGAGAGAGAGAGAGAGAGAGAGAGAGAAAGAAATCTGGACCATCAGGAGCTAAAGGCGCCTGCATACTAGGTTCAGTTTGCTCCAAGCAGAACTTGGCTAGGCGATGCCCTCTTGAGACACCGTAGCAACAACATAACCAGTATACACTTCCTCAAAATAGGTAAAGGTAAATCAAGAAATATGCAATTAATTTTGAATGTTTTTGCAGAGGTCTAAGTCGTGCGATTTTACATCTAACTAAGATGTTTGGTGCAGTATTTCTCAAGTGAAAACGTGCACGAAAACTAGTCGTCTCTCGTTAAATGACAACAAACACTTTATTGAAGAATCCCGTCCATAGTTCCCAATACTACTAGGAGTAGTACTGTTGACCAATCACCGACAAAGGGGAGCAGACTTCGGCTAACGAACTTCGATTTGTCTCAAGTCGACTGCGAACAGCCGAATAAAAAAACAACAACACAAAAAAAAAACGTAACAACATTTCGTCATAATATTCAGTGCCTTCAGAAGGTATTCACACCTCTTTACTTTTTCCACATTCTGTTGTATTACAAAGTGCGATTAAAATAGATGTAATTGTCATTTTGGGTCAATGATCTACACAAAATACTCTGTAAATCAAAGTGGAAGATTATTTTTTACTTATATTAGAAATGAATGAAAATTAAAACACTAATATATCTTGATTAGATAGGTATTCACCCCCCTGAGACAAGACATGTTAGAAACACCTTTGGAATTGATTACAGCTGTGAGTCTTTTTGGGTAAGTCTCTAAGAGCTTTGCACAGCTGGATTGTAAAATATTTGCCAATTTATTATTTTTTAAATTCTACAAGCGCTGTCAAGTTGGTTGTTCAAGCTGGTTTAAGTAAAATCTCTAACTAGGCCACATTAAGAAACATTCGATGTCATCTTGGTAAGTAACACGATTGAGGGACCTTACAAATAATTGTATGTGTTGGTACAGAGATGGGGTAGTCATTCAAAAATCATGTTAACCACTATTATTGAACACAGAGTGAGTCCATACAACTTATTATGTGATTTGTTAAGCACATTTTTACTCCTGAACTTATTTAGGCTTTCCATAACAAAGGGGTTGAATTCTTATTGACTCAAGACATTTCAGCTTTTTTTTTTTTTATGTTCTACTAACAAAATTCCACTTTTACATTTTTACATTTACGTCATTTAGCAGACACCCTTATCCAGAGCGAGTGCATAAATCTTTCCCAGGTGGGGGTGCAAACAAAGTTATGTTTTTGGGTTATTACATATTTATTAACTAATTTACGTATATCTTCTAAACTACCCACAATGCACTACTTCTCAACCTCATATGGAGGATCTACTCTGTGCTACCGAGTTTGTATGCTAGCTCGGTAGTTAGCTCAAGCTGGCTAACACTAGCCACTAGCCAAGCTAGCATGTAATTACATTCCAGACCAAGTGTGATGTAAACAAGAAGCAGATTGGGCATGTGCGGCCATGCAGTATGCTCTTCACAGACTTTATGGATGTGTTATCAGGTTGGAACCCATTAGCACAGCGGGCTCTGGTGCCTTCTTCATGTGGGCTCAAAACTAAAGAGAAAATAATACCTGCTTGTTCTAATTTTCTAGTACCTCGTCTGTTCTTTGTAAAGTAGGCTTCTGGAGTTTTGTAACTTTTCCCACCTTGGCTTACTGCTAGCACGCTAGCTAACGGACATCTGGAATCTATCTATTTGGGGTTTCCCTGACTCTCCATCGACCGGTGAAGTGCCCACCTCCCCCTGGCTTTGATAGCTAACTCAGCCTGCATGCTTTTAAAAGTTTTACCATCTGATGGGCCCAACCATTAATCTGTAAGTCTCTGCACTCTCTCTCTGCTTTGACCTGTGGTTATGTTTTAGTTGTGTTGTGTTATAGCTGGTCTCCAGTAGTTCAGCTCTAGCTTGCCGACCATAACCGTGGTAGTTGGCTAGGCTGGCTAGGCTAATAGCTAATTGGCTAAATGACTAATGTTAGCTGGTCTGGCTAGCTTGCTGGCTAAGATAACTGCATATAGCTCACATTATTTGATAACTGGTTAGATGGTGTTATGTATTTTCCAAACATTGGTTTACTTTAATGTATCTGCAAGCTAGGTGTTGATAGCAACTGGCTGACTCATGTAGTGCTAACGTAACATTAACAGGCTGGTAGGGCTAACGTTAGCAGGCTAGTAGGGCTAACGTTAGCAGGCTAGTTGGCTATCAACCTTGCAAGTTGATTTGTAACAATACATTCGTAAAGTATTTGCTTGTAAGTTGGCTGAAAATGTAATTGAAACCAGTATTCATGAGTGCAAACAATTTGGTTTAATTTGAAGGTATACATTTGAAGTTATTTCTGTTGGAGCTTACATTATAGGGAATAGGCTGGCTTGCCAGGTCCTTCATATTACATCGACCCTAGTAAAAAAAAAAAATTTGACTTTACTTCGGCATTCTTCGGAATTCTGATCGGTTTTATTTAATAACTCAAAAAATAAAAAAGTGAGGTGTAACATTGCTTTGGGACTTTTGATGCGTATACTAATGCAAATCCATATGTTACATGTGGTTATGTTTATGCTACCTCCTCTTTGAGTGTGTAATATATTGAAAGTGTTTGTTACCCGTCTTCCTTTCTCCTCCTGCATTGGGTAATAGAATATTAGTGCTTTGATTCTTTGTTGTCCACATGTCTATGATAGTGTTTAAAATTTCTAACAACAATACATAAGCATGAATAATATAGTTTTTTTCCTCGTAGCGTCTTTACTGCTGTTTGGAATGTGTACCTGTAGCTGTGTTATTTCAGACATAAAGTGAAGTTATGTTTTGTTTCTTTGATGTGTAGTGGTTGAGGCTAATGATAGCAGAAATGGGGTATGGCATATGGATGTGCTTTACAAACTTTGCAATGGCTTCCTATCTTAATCTTTGTATCATGGACTTAAGTAAATTAATCCATCTTTGAGTTTTACTTTTGGCCTGCAAGCGAACTTGACACAGTGTTTTGCCAACACTTGAATCGTTTAAAAGAACCACAAAGAGAGAATACAAATGTTCACATGCAATGTGACACAAATATCTTCTTTGGCTATAGCCAAGAATTTGCTTAAAAATTTAAAACTATAATCCATTCAATATTAACAAATACAGTTCACACTTTGCCGGTGTGACAGTTACGGTCAATACAGTGTGGGAGACCAACATTGGAAAGCAAGACACGGGAAAATCACAAAGGTGACAGTAATCAAAGGATTAATGTATGCAAACGAGGTGCTTGGCATGCATGGCTGGTGACGCCACTAATTGAATAATTGGCTTCAGAGTGCCACGCACCAACCATACTGCATGTGTGTGTGTGTGTGTATGCATGTGTGTGTGTGTGTGTGTGTGTGTGTGTGTGTGTGTGTGTGTGTGTGTGTGTGTGTGTGTGTGTGTGTGTGTGTGTGTGTGTGTGTGTGTGTGTGTGTGTGTGTGTGCGCGCGTGTGTGTGCAAGCGGACATTTTAGGTCTATCCTCCTCATTCACTCAACACTGCCATACGCCTTAAGATGGTGGCACCTTGAGGGAGAGAGACACTCCTTCATTGAGCCAACCAGGCACCTCCTCCTCCTCTCTCTCCTCCTCCTCTACCACAGGTCTTCACAACAACACTGGGTAGGCACCCCTCCCTAACCCCTGCCCCCCTAATAAATATTTAATTCCCCACTCTCTAATAAGGATATTAGGCGCCGGCTCTGGTGCTGGCTCTCAACATTTGCATAAAAGGTCCAGATGCTAATGTTACTGTGGCGACTACTAGCACTGCTTATTGCTCTATATGCAGCGTTGCCATCTCCCTAGACAAGCCAAGATCCCACATAATTGAATCGCTGTATTCAAAACACATCAAGGCCTGAACAGTCAGCCCTTTACCAAGGAGAACGACTGGCCTGTTTTAATTGTAGCAGAGCTACAGCTGTTTATGCGTATTTCATGTCTCCTACAACCCCCCACCATTGTAAAAACGGCAGTTAAAGTAGTTGGCAACATGCATTATATAAAACATGTATTCTATAGTTATTTGAGCCATAAGAATTGGTAGGTGGGTTCTGCAACCATTGCTTAAAAACGTATAAATATTTTCACATGAAAGACCCCTTGAACTACTAATATTAGATACTGAAAAAGTACTTTATTTTCAGAGTATGTATGAGCAATTGAAAGAATGCAAGGGAAAATCTACAATTACATTGTGATCTACCACTGCCTTAACAGAACAGAGCAAAATGATATATATGGCAAGGAAAAATACAGTCAGTGTCGCCATAATGTATGTCAGAACAGTAAAGGCACAAGGTGTCACTTTTGGTTATTTTTAATTAATTGAGAATGAATAATGCAGTAACATGAAATACATTATTTACAACCTTTCATCTTACGAGAGGATTCTAAGCGTATTTCAGATGCAATTATACTAATTTATTTATAGCAGGGGTATTTGCATAATCAAAAGCCAGCGGAGCACAGAGATATCGAAAAGGAAAGGCAGGCAGGCAGTCAGATGGGTTTAGGCGTATACTGTAAAGCTGCCATTCATACGTATGGAGCCAGAGTAGCTATTGTACCCGCCAATGCTCACAACATCAGTCATATTAATCTTGTGGCCGCCAGAATTTCTGCTGTGTGCTGTTAGCATCAATGGCATTAGAAATTAAGATGACATAAGTGTAATGTAGCTAGCTAGCATTAGCATCTTTGTGGAAGTCTGCTGAACATTATATGGGATGGGTAGAGAGATATGTTGGAAAAATAAATGTTATTGAATATCAATTATTAAAATGCTAATCAACAAATGTTTACTATTTTGGCCTTCAATATGTTTGAGCCTATATGTTTTTAAAATATGTATTTTATACATGTAGGCTACTGTATGTATTATCTAAGTCCATTATCTCTGTGTAAGTAACAATGTGCGGTTATGAGACAAACTAAAATATTTTATGCAAGTTTGAATGATGATGTTACTGTACAATAGGCTTTGTTCCTCATTCATTATAGCATCCTTCAATTTCTTCAAACTTTTGCTCAAACAATACCATCATTACCAATGTCCCATTTACACTTCCCATTAACAAACAAACCCATCATAAAAACATATTTGTGCTTAGTGTTGTGGTGGCTAACAATACACTGACTGTCATTAATGTCCTATTAAGCCAACTATGATCCAGTCATGTTTTGAAGGTAATGGCATGGACAGTGAGACATGGAGGCAGCTAATGTAGTGGTAGGAGTGAGACCATGTCTATGACCACCTCCGCGCAGGCTGCTGGAGGGAGGGACATCGTGGCAGAGAACAGCATGTCCACTGCTCCTCACAACGACGACGCTCAAGTGGCAATGCATGATTTCATTAAAAAGGGTCCAACCATGACATTCCACAATGGTTTATTAGCCCATGTTATGGCTGGTTGTTTGTTTATGAGCAAGTAGGCAGGAGGCTGACCAAATCCTTATAAATGGTGAACCAGTGGAAAGAAGTGTCAATAGATATTTGGTGTGTGTATGTGTGTGACATGCAAAAATCAGGAGATGCACTGAAACACACTGCATAGTCATATGTTTGATGCAGATTGAAACAGCATCTACAGCAGCAGGCTGTCGTCGCTGTGTGAGATGAGCAGACATACCTACTGATGTGGTCTACATAGATTTGGTCACCCTGTGCACTGCTAATAATATCCATCACACCACTGTTAATGGAGAAGTCACCTGACAGGAAATACATTGCAACACCTCAATGTGTGGGATGAATCTAAATTGAGCCCGGGAGACAAGGAAAGAGTGGCATTCTGGTCGGTTACACAAACACAAACATACACACACAGACACACACAGACACACACACACTAAAACCAGGAACCTGTCCTGCTCCAGCGGCGCTGATGCCGGCATGCACACCGTGAGCTCACCTCCCGTTGCCACGGCGACACCAACCAGAGGGAAAATCCTGGTGTGTGTGTGTGTGTGTGTGTGACAGAGGCCTGAGCGGGAGTAAGGAGGAGGGCCTGAGGAATTCACACAGCGCTTGGCTTGTTTAAGCACTAGCGCCTCATTCAGTTACCAGGCCTTAGTTATCAGGGAAACACTAAACCGGCCCTTTCCATTATCAAGGCAATGACTTTAGCACGGCCTCCTGTTTATAATGGCTGGCCTGGGATTTCAAATGAGATTACTTATAAATAGTGGGCCGACAAGGTGGATATTAGACATGTACAAACACACACTTACACACACAAATATGGGTATTATCATGATTATGTAAATGTGACACGTATACACACAAACATATAGAGAATCACAGTCATGAACACACATACAGATATGACAACCAAATTAAACACACACAAACACCCACACACACTTCTATTTCCAAAAACAAAAAAATGGGACTAACAGCTGAATTGGTGACTGAATTCTATTAGTGATGAAGAGCTAACTTTGGGGGTCCTCTGCTCATCAATGGTGGCGCTCCACCACCATGAATGAACTGAATTCATTAGCCATCGAGCACAGATGGCGTCTGGCTGCCTGTCTCAAGTTCAAGTTCATGTCCAGAAGAGACAGAGAGAGACATGGTGAAGCCAGACAGACCAGACGCTACTGAGACACAACCATTGTTCCTCATCTACAGGCATCTCCCAACGTCCTGGGGACCTGGACGAACGTTGAATACTGCATTGGATCTGGTGAGACCGGTCTCTTCTTGACATAGTCTGACATTTTAGGAAATCAAGCTGAAGGATATGTGGATGCGGATTTGTGTGATGTTTTTTTGTGCTTAAGTAAATCTTTACCATGACTACGTAACAGCTACAGCCAAATTACAAAAAATTATGTGCTAGGTTTGAACAGCTGTCCATATGCAATTAAATCCCAGTGTAAAATACATAGTGTTATGACAATACAAACAGTTGCAACAACATGGTGACTATTTTACATCCTTTGCCTAGCATAGAAATGACCCGGACGGACCTCATCATAAAGTCACTGCCTGCCAGATTGCACTTGTATTATTGCGACATGAGCCCTCTCCACAGAAAGAAGGCACATAAAAAAACCTGGCACGCTGGGCTGGTGTAAAATATGCTGATTGCTCGTCCAATGAATATGAAAAACCTGCCATGGTCGCCATGGTTATGTTACTCAGCCAATCACATGACTACAATGGCTGCGGAGGACTGTAAGTGTGGGTGGGAAGGGAGGGGACAGCAGAGCCAGCGTTACTGAACAGAGAGAGGCGCTGTCACCAGCCATCTCTACACGCATAGTCAAATCACACGCCTATATTTCTCTGTGAAAATGGGCCTTTTGAAATGGATGGCAAGGCCTCTCCTCCTCTCCTTCCCACCACCCTGCCTGTATGGCAGTTTCATAAATAACCACAGCCATCCTCACAGTCAGGGGTGGACTGGCCATCTGGCATTTCAGGCAAATGTCAGATGGGCTGATCCATTTTTAGCCCAATGGGCCTTTCTAACTAGGGTTTTTCTTGCACAAAATGATCATTATTTGGCTAATAATGGGGGCCAGAAAAAGTATGTAGGACTATCTGCTGTCGGGTATTAGATGAATTGTAGCTAAATATACAGCTTGATAGAGTATGTACCATATTACCACAGACTCATGCATAATTTGGCAGTGTTCGCAAGGAGACAAAATATGAATGTGATATACACTAATGCTCTAGAGACAGTGTACGCCCAATGCAAACCATGGCCTGCCCATATCACTGCTATAGTATGTGCAGCGTGAATAGTGGGAGTGACTAAGTGTGATTTGCAACAGTTTCAGACATGTGATACTGTTCTCTCTCCTGGCAACACTGGGCTACATCTAGCATTGCATTGTGATGCCGTACATTTTGAGGAGAATGACTGGGGTTAACATCCTCTGTTTGATACAGTGCTACAATATGGGGAAACATAATGTATGACAGCCTAGAAAGGACATGAAAGTAGGCTACTGCAAACCAATAAGACACAAAATACAAGACACAATATGAAATAGGCTACCGGTTTTGTATTTCAGGCTAAATAAAAATAATTACACTGAAGAAGAAAAAAAAGTATTCTCCACCAAAATCATTTGGCTGAGGAATAATTTGTTGAAATGGTAGACATAATTTTGGGGTCAAAAGTATCAAATAGAATTTAGGTAAATGTCACAACATAAAACATCTTCAGACTTCCATTGATGAAGAAATATTTTGATTCAGTCAGTGAGGGGCAGTGGCCTTTTATGCTGTGGAGAATCAACTGATTTATATTTGATGGTTTACTTACAGACCTCAAGTTTTTCTTTACACTGTGCTGGCATTTAGTATGGCCCCAGAGTAGAAAACAATGCAGCCATTCATGAGTCTAGACGACGATTTCAATCGACTTAACCTGGGACAATGAAACTTGGTTATTCACTGCTTGCCCAAATTGTGTTCTCAAATTTTATTTCGGGCTAACGTATAATGACCCGGTATTGTATACGCTCTTTGATAAGGGTCGGAACAAGACACACTAGTTTTGTCTGATGGTGTGAGAAAGTCGGCAAGAGACCCCTTTCAGCAAGACGGTGTTGAATTCAGCCACTGTGAGCCTATTTAACATTGAACTAGAATAATACCATGAACACTAGCCTACCACTGCATACACCAGTGGTTTAGGCCTAGAACACTGGCGGCCTATATGACCTTTCAATTAAAAATAAAGGTAGGCCAGCACTTGGGCACAAACATGCAAATTAATCAATTAGGCTACAGCTAATCAATCTTTTAATAGGCTTTAAAGTAGCCTATATCATAAGACGTTACACAATTTACAAAAATAAACCTTAACATCCATATGAAAAGGCCTACTACTAATAATAATATACTATCATAAATATAAAAAATTCACAAAATAAAAATGTAGGCTATCACTCAATTAAAAGCAGGTATCGAGCCTACTCACATGAGACTCTCATCATCCTACAGCCGAAGAACAAGTGTAGATAATAACAATCACCTCATCTACAGAAAATAGACTCTTCTAACATCCATTAAGAAAACAAACAGCCTAGGTTACAACTGACACCATACATGGAGGCTATTCTCAAATATAAATAGGTCTTGTTGGAAAGCCATCGTTTAGGAACAATGTTTTTTACAACTCTATTGGGTTGCCAACAAAGCATTTAATGTTTATGGTGTTTGTAACATTCTATCAAACAGTGCTACCATCAATAAAGAAACAAGACAACTATCCCGCCAGTCATCATGTGCCTAATGCATGCCACGTGCTCCCTTGGTTGTTATAAACAAATCCACTAGTGACTAATATAAGCCTAATGACCTGTAGCCTATAGCTAATATCATCCAACATGCAGAATTAGCAGGCCAGAAGCTATGCCTGCACTAATAAGCTATTTCTTTTAAATGAATTTTATTCGGATGTACTATTCATCAGAATAAAATAAAAATAAATATGTTACCTCTATAAACTTTCCGTTATATTAATCAGGGCATGACTTGGAATTAAAGGTATAAGAAAAAAAGTCCTGGTCAAGTTCAAATACAGAGGGCACATGAATTGATATCTTCTATTCAATTTGGCAGACTTCTTTAGACCTATATTGCATTGTCAAATTAATTATCATGAGTCAAACAATAGATCAGTGTTAGAACGCTCAAGTAGGCTAGGCCATTATAGGCCTACAATTCCATAATTATAGAACATCTTTGATTGGATTTATAAACCCGTCCTGTTTTTAGATAATTGGCAATGCATTACGCATTCAAAACCGTTACTACTCCAAGTTTGGAGGCCGCCTCGGCTGGGTGGGAAACGTCGCCTCTTTCTATGGGGATGCAGATGAGTCTGGCGCACTTGACGTCTTTTCATTACCCATGTCCCCCCCCGGTCTGTCATATTCGGACTGAGCATGCATGGCATTGCCACTTGCCCCCGAGCGTGGGAATGGGAGCGTCCAGTCGTTCACATCTCCAGCACTGCGGTTAACGGAATCAATTAAGCAGGACCGACCCCCACTCCACCCGACCCCTCCCCCCTCCCCCATCCCTCCCGACCCCTGCTTCTTAGCCCATACCCAAAACCCCCCTCTTCGTTTTTGTCAGCTCTGTATACGTCCTAATTATTGCTGTTTGGGATGCCAGCGCCGTTTCCTGGTTGGAGTCGATCATGCTGAAATAAAAAAGTGGGGAGGAGCGCATCGTGAATTTCAGTCTCATTCTCAATGCTATAGCCTACATTAGCCAAACAGATGGAGCATGCATGCTAGTCTAGGTTAGAACTCAATCGGATATGTTTTCTATATTCAATTTGCCCCATTTAATAAAAGATAATAACGTATTTCAAGAAAGAATATAGCAAGAAGCATGAACAAGATAGATACAAAATCAGAACTCTCACACTGAATCTTTCAAAGGCCTATAATAGCCTATACATATACTTAAAAAGTGTGTGTGTGTGTGTGTGTGTGTGTGTGTGTGTGTGTGTGTGAATGCAACATTTACTCATGCTATGATTAGCAATAGTCTAGGCTACCTGAAGTTTTCAAAAGTAATAGCCTACCACAAACATATAGCCTAATATAAGTAATACATATATGACACTCTTTCACATTTCCAATAAGTGAAAATGTCCCGTCAATGCTAGCTATAATAGCAATTATTTATAATGTTAACACTTTTTAAATATAATTTGTAATGTCAGGTTATTATTTTGTGCATAGAGTAGGTTTATGCGTCTTGTTATTTCCAGTTTATATTTCCAAGGTCCTCGATGAGTCTGGAAGTAGTTTTTACTTTCGGTTATCTAGCTTTATGACGGCCATCACACTCATACAGCTAGATAACCAAAGATAACAACCCACTTCCCATTCTTCAAACATATTCCATAATTGTCTTCTGTTCTCCGGGCGTTGGGGATTATGCACATGCTTTCAGAAGTGGTCCCCCATACTTTGAGGCAAATAAACCAAAATACAGAAGTATGCCTAATATTACTCCCACACATAATCCTATTTTATTTCCATAAAGGCCACTTCCATGGAACGAGTCTCCCAAACTCCCACACACCAGTTGTTAAAAAACAGGATATCCAAAAATATAATATAATCCCTGTGTTTAGATTGTCATATTCAAATGACATTAGCCAACATTACTGAGTTGAAGTAAGGTGGAGAACAGTATGGTGCAGTCATCCTTGCACAGGCCCTGATTTGCAATGCAAATTTATTCAATCCCACAAAAGGCTCTTTCGCCTATTAAATCGTTGTGGCAGGAGCAATAGATATCCTGTGGGGCCAGCGAAGAAGATACGGAGGAGGTGGAAAATCCGTTTCCTGGAGAAAGTGCGAAAATGACACAGGATAAACGTCGCGATTGTTTCGGAATATGGAGAGGACCTCGTTTGTGACCAAAAAAAATATCAAGTTGTCTGCAAGTATCCAGCGTGCTAGAGGAAAGAGATGCGGAGGACTCTAAGCCAAGGGTTCTGTTATGTTGGCTAGCCTCTGCCAACCGTCTGAAATGAGTGGGAAAAGGGCCATCCCCAAGGAAAGGTGGGAAACGGGGAGGAGGGGTGGGCTTCCAATGCCAAAATCTGGACCAACCCGGCGAGGTCAAAGGCCTCAGACCGCGGGAGTGTAAAGTAATGATGATGATGATGATGTCATGAAAAATCGTAAATGCACGCTCCTATTCATGCACGAGCAAGTGTCAAATCTCCTTCCGTCATTACGAAGGCACCGGAATAATTGCGTTTTCCGCTAGTGGTCTGCACGCGTTTTCCAGAATGACAAAAAAGGACGGAAAGACAAAATGATTGTGCTATGGTATGAGCACGATCATCTTGATACATTTCTAGGTCAGTAAGGGTAAAATAGCCAGCAGTTTAAACCACCAAATAAAATATCTCAAATCAATGGAGGACATATGGCAGCATTCCAGGGCTGAGTAGAGCATTGTCCTGTATTCTCGTCGCAGCTAGTACGGAGTAGGGTCTTTGCTGTAGCATGGAACTGGGCCAGGTTGATCGAATATACGGGTGTGAGAGAGAATGCGAGTCAAGCCACTTTCATTGACTCGATTTGAGTCGAAATCCTATTGGCTTTATGTGTTTTTTCATCGTCGTGACCGATGTATAAGCTACAATGGTTTCCAGGTAGGCTATACTGGCGATGTCGCATTATCAAATACGCGTTCATTGTTCTACACAGTGACACACCTAAAACGTTTCATCTTGTCTATGTATCAAACGTTCAAGAATGATATATTCATATTTATCAGACATAGTAGGAAATATAAATATTCAATAACCTAACTATTAACGATATATGTGTTCATGCGTTCTTTTTTATATGCGCTTGGGCTGTATGCCAGGGCTATTACCCATACTATAGGGTAGGTTACTGTATACTTATTTTTAGCAAAAATTCTCTAAATTTGGCACAAAAAAGCAAGATAGTTGTGTGCTTGTGCGCGTGTGTGTGTGTGTGTGTGTGTGTGTGTGTGCGTCAATTGAGAGAGAGCGAGAGGAGGGCGGACGGAAGAAAAGCAGGAGAAACATAATGATAATCAGCAGTGAGGTCCTATTAAGGTATTGGGCTACATAATACACCAATATTAGGATGTCAATAGGCTAACCAAACAAGATCGATATTTCAATGCTATACTAATTGTGGTTCCAAACTTGGGGTATTTTCACAACCATATAAAACAATACAATGTTGTTTGGCTGTGGGAGCTGCAACGCAGAGGTGATCCGCACAAAATGTGACTTTGTAGTCCTTCATCAGGCTTATTTATTTAATGATCTGTATTTTATAAACAATGGGTAGGGCTAATTAACCGCATACAGACCCTATAGCCTACGATATTGCCTAATCTTTGCACGTTCGCTGAAATGTTTAGCATTTCCATCTATGTCGCCCCATGCACCTGTTCACTTGTGATTTTGCTGCTCACTATATTCATGCATTGGCCCTATTAAAACATGTAATTCAGGTGCTAACATGAAAGATCCAAATAGGTTGGAAGGCATCAAGCTGCTCAGCCAAAACACTTCTAAATTCTAAAGTTATATGACCACGAAACCCGGCACCATGCAATTATTAAGCACAGTTATTATTTGGAACGCGGTTAAAATCTGACTGCACGTTAAAGTAGTCATAAGTGGTAGCCTTGATATTAACATTCCTTCGAAGTGACACCAGCTGATCCCAACTGACTGAGAACGCATTTGAATGCTAATTAACTAATAAAATGACCTTCCAAGAATGCACCATGCACGACTCTATCCAATTATGTAGCATTTCAGAGTGACCCATTATTAAAGTCTATTTTAATACATTTTAATAATGTATTTGTAAATCAGGGTAGGGTTAGGGTAAACCCACATTTCCTAAATCTATTTCTGAACAGTTCTGAACATATGCTACACAGGCCTCAACCACGCATTTGTTGTATCATATACCCCTACACATGCCTACATTTTTAACAGTAGGCTACCAAAGTGATATATTCAGTTAAGTGACATTTCCCATTAGTTCTGACCTAATATTATAATTTATATGACTATTCTTTCTCCATTTCAACAGGAGTGAGTTTTAAACATTAAAAGCAAGCATTTCTCCCATCTTGGCCATTTTACGCCTCATACAGCATGGAACATTTGCCTTGCAACAAATAGACTAGCCTGCAACTGTGATCCTCTATACTTTCTGTTTTTTTTATGTTGTCAATCTGTCACTTTAAACATCAGTAATGCCTTGATTATGCCACACAGAGTATATCATGGTACCTGATTTATGACAGTATAACATTAATATCTGACACTTTATACACTGTGTGACATTGTAATAGACTATCGCTGTAAAATTGTATGACTTTTTATATGTAGGCTAATTAAACTAATTCAAACCAATCATTTTATTTTCCTTCTTTCTTTGATTAAGTTATCGTGCACATTAACGGGGCAATCAAACAAGTTCAAACAATAACAAAGTTGCCAACCCACCACTGTGTTGGTAAATAGCAGGGGGATAAGGCTGGAGCTCTCCAATTCATAGACAGAGCTATGCATGCAAAGACTGACCATTCATGCTATCACATTTCTAGTTTTAACCATGTTTTGAGGCTATACAATGTGTGTTTGCTATTACATCGTTTACAAACAATAGAGTAAAACAAGCTTATATGTTGGGTTCTGATGGGGTAGGACAGTTGAATTAAGCTCATTAGGCAATTCTAAGTTATATTCTTCAAGAATCGATGTGTATAAATCATTCATTTAAAAGTCCAAAAATGGATGTAGCAATCGCAGATTGTCCTGTTAAGGATTGGAGCAGTATGTAGGCTAAATAACTGCACATAAAACCCCACAAGTACTTTTTCACAACTAGCCCAACAACCGAGACTGCTCTGTACCATAGGCGTGAAATGAAGTATGTTTTACACCATACAATACAGAGATAGCCTACACAATTTTCATCATGAGACACTGTGCAACCCAATCTTTACCTACACGTTGTAGCCTACATTCAATTTGACCCAGCATAACACACTATAAACTGATGTTCGGAGCAACTTAATACATTCTCAGTTAGTTAATAATCACAGCTGGCCATTTTAACTTCCTGCACAAACCATTTACCAATAATTTCACTTGTCATTGCTCCAAGTGTGCACTTTGGTTCCATGCATTGAGAGGCGTTGGCTACTTTTGCACTGTGCAGGTGACTGTGGTTGCGACAAGCTCATGCATACAGTCTGAACAATGCTCAGAGTTTTCATCATTAATTTCAGTGAATTAAGTAGGCCTACAAAATCTCTAAATGTGACAAAATGTATTTAAGTGCCAGGGAAGTGCACTACAGCCCTACCAAGCAGTATGAACTTCACCTGTTCAAACACATATGAAAGATAATCGTAGCCTACATGGTCCTCCTCAGCTAAAACAAATTATCTCTGTACATTATGTCCACTGGCCAATAAGAACCAATGAATATAGTCTATTATTCACCGAGTCATTCAACTTTACTGTAACTTTTACGCACATCAAGCTACATAAAGGGATTATCACCAAAATTGTACTTACTTTCTCAAATTGTGCAAGAAGCATCACAGCAATCAGACACAGCAATCAGAAATCATCCCAGATAGGAGATATGGTCTGTGGGTGGGACCCGGTGGACAGTCCCCCAAATATCCAGCCCTCAGCCGTCCCTCCATTTAAAATTGCCGCTAATACTCAGTTCATTATGCGTGCTTCAGTTGCTCTGAGTAAAGCCTGAGCATATTCCAAGCACATGAGAGAGGGAGATATTGAGAGGGAGGGGAGAGGGAGACAGAACTTTCCCATAACGTCTGCAGCACCAAATAGAAAGTGCACAGTTGAAGCTGTGAGACTCTGCAAGTTCTTTTTTGGAAGGGAGGGGGGGGGGTTGTCCATCCTTTCTCTATGAGAAAGGACGTGCTCTGAAACTCAAACAAGTTCCCTCGCTCTTTTGTTGGGCACGAACTGAAGAGGTATTGTTCGTCTTTTGGCGTGGACTCCCCCATTCCCAGACCAGGTTACGGAGTGATGGCGGACGGTAATGAATTCGCTGCAGGCCCTCCTTTAACGCGTTATGACAAACGGAACGCATTTACAGTCCTTCAGACAAAAGGGTGAACATAATATGTTTGATACAATCCCAAACCAAGACTGAAGGCGGCCAGTAATACATCATAGTCTTTGTGGGAAAAACATTTTATAATTCCACTCAAAATGTTTTTGGTCGGTACTTTTCCCTTCACCTAAGCATTTTGTTAATTTGTATACACCCGCTCCACCCCCTCTCGCTCTCTCTCTCTCTTTCTCCCTCTCACGCACACACACACAAACACACACACTGTGATGAGAGGACCTGTACAATGTAACAATGATGTACCATTTGAACTTGTGATAATTCATTTCAGAAGATCGCAAAAAGTAGTTAGCTATAAGATGGAAGCAATGAGTGACCCTACCTTGTTATTTAGCTTATGTTGTGCAAGCAGAGGCGTAGTGCCCATAGGGGGCACACGGACCCCCTCAGATGTGTCCTGTTTAAAAAATAATATATATATACATTTTTTGTTGATTTTTTTGTTGTTGTTTCTCTGTAATAGTACTAGCCACCTACCAATTTTATGAAGTTGGCTTTAGCTAGCCCAGATAGGTTCCCAATCTCCCAACCTCATAACTAGCTACCAAGAAGCCATTTCAGGCTACCAATCAAGTTAGAGTAGCTTGTCTAACTATCTTAGCTGGCATGCCTGCTGGCAAGGTTGATAGACTTTAAAAAAGCAAGCAATTACTAAATGTACTCAAGACTCACATTCCTTTCAATCTTTTACCCAGATTTTAGCAGAAATGCAGAGAAGCACATTTCGTTTCTTTAAAATAACCACCAGTCAGTAGGATACAGACAGCTCAAGAGGTATGCTTAGATATACAGAAAAATATATATATTTTTACATAGAATTAAGCATAATGATTATGGCTCTAGATTGCAGGAAAAAACGATTTCAGGTGTTTGAAAAATGCTACATTCTCCAACTTCCACCCCCCAGCCTTCCTCAGGTACTTTGTGCCCCCTTAGATTTTGGGAGTGCATGACGCCCCTGTGTGCAAGGACCATGTGCCATGATGTGCTTGGGCTGTTAAATATCTAGCCTATAGACAATGGAAATAGTGGTATTGTTACTAACAAGTTACAACAGGTAATACAGGTAATGTAATGAATTGCAATTCTTCTTCTTCTTCTTCTTCTTTTTATTTGTATTACTACAACTATTATCACCTAGTTGTTATTACACTATCAACATAGCTACGATTATTACAGGTTTAAATGCCATGTTAATAGTTTGGAGGAGATAAAGCATGTCCTTTTTTTGTGAAACACTATATTTATATCAGGGCAAAGTAATTTCCTACACCTCTCTTTCTTCGTCTTTTACCTGCTTAATTGCAGGCATATCCATTTGATTCAACCAGATTCACGTTTTGGTTTAACAGTGAGGTCACGTTCAATGACGTAGACAAGCATATCAGCTACGTGCAGCCATATTTAAATACATCAAGGAAATTAGCGCATCAAAATATGCAAATCCAGTTTACATAGTCTGTCTAGCCGCTGCCAGAGTAATTTCCCCCCGCCGGTTCTTGGGTATTTGATTGCCGTTTGGAAAGCGAACATTGCCTTGTTTGTTTTTGACAAAGCTCCGAGGGTGTGTGAGCGGTGTGCTTTGGAGACATGAAGTGAAGAAACCAAGGGTTCTGCCTGGGAAATCGTCCATGCATAATGAGATGAGCCACTCTGCCATTCTCAATGCTCTGATGCTGTTGGTTCCAGCGTGCGTATTATTTTTAATATTGATATGTAAAAAGGTAGATTTGCATTTGCTTTACTTTTCTCTATGCTTCGTTTTCCATGCTATTACTTTTAGTTTATATGCCTATTTATGGATGATGATGCGCACCTACAAGCGTTAAACTACAGTATTTCGAATTTCACATAGCCTACCATATGAAAAAAAAGGTATATTCAGAAAATAATGGGTTAAAATGAGGGAATAGGCCTATAGAAAGTTTGTTAGTTGACTAATAATGTAAAATGGTGAAATATAATATTATTATTCTAAAAATATATATGTATAGGATTCTAGTGGCCAAACAATAGAAGGGATTCAGTGCTATAATAATGCTGAGGATACCTGGGCTTAATTAAACTTGAATAAGCTATACTGCAATGTTTCCACATATTTATATTTAGCCTATATTCCAGGAAGGGTGCTCTAGATTGTTTTCTACAACAACAGAAAAACATGATAGGATCACGATACATGTAGTCTATGGTCATTTGAAGGATCTGATTAATGTTAAGTGTTAACCCACCTTACAGTATGTTTCTCTATAGGCTATGTAAAGGTGACATTTCCTCTGTATTGGCTAATGATGCGAAAACAGGCGGCGTTTACGGGAGCGCGCGCGCGGGCACACACACATACACACACTGAATGAAACACTGACTTATTAACCATTGTCTTGAAGTAGCTAATAGTTGTATTTTTTAGTAGCCATTATCGTTTTTTAAATCACAAACAATGATTGGTTTAGAATTAGTGTTTTGCTGTATAAAATCGAATTGCAACACATTATCTATAGTAGTCTAGGCTAAATGAGATACATTTAACTTACCCTTATATTTTACATCAGCATTCAAATCTTCCTCCTGGGCTATGCACGTGCTCTCAATCAAGTCGACGCCAATTTTCCAGCCCAATTTATTGTGCGAGCCCGTTGGAGATTCTGTAGTCCCTACTCATAAATCAGCCTCCTCATCAAGTGAACCTTGTTCCCGAACTGCTCGTCTGATGTGTCACCCAATAGAAGTGGTCAGACGGGCACACGTAAAGATTTTTCCCTCCAAACAGGGTACATGCTGTCATGGACCTGCAAGTTGTTTGTTTTGACAAACACACATGGGGTTGCATGCATAGGCTACAGCATTCTAAGATTATCAATTGCTCTTGCCACTTGTAAAACCAAACCACCCTTTTGCGAATTTGTAACATGGAATAGTGTGACGCACTTGGACCAATATGTCAAGTGAGGCATGTCTTCTATGTGACCTAGATAAATGTGCGGTTCCAATCACACTATAACACCTATTGACAGTAAGGCTACAGCAAGATACAGACCCAAACAAGGTCTATAGCAAAGTGTAGTAAAAAGAGAGCTGCGTGAACATGAACATTTTTTTTAGACAAAAGCAATGACATATTAATAATTTGCATTTGAATTGTCACGGATATTTCAAAGTGGATAGCCATTGCACTTATTATACCAGTGACATATCTAACATGGACGAATTTGATGATAGAGAAGAAACTGCGACATTTTTCCAATTAGGCCTGTAGGCTATATGGCTTGCTTTTCTGCAAACGATAGAAAAAGTCATACAAATCCATTATAATATGCCATTTAGCAGACGCTTTTATCCAAAGCGACTTACAGTCGTGCGTGCATACATGTTTTGTGTATGGGTGGTCCCGGGGATCGAACCCACTACCTTGGCGTTACAAGCGCCGTGCGCTACCAGCTGAGCTATAGAGGACCATGTGGTCATCAATCAATTATCGAATACATATTTATGCCTGACACCTTAGACTTCATATTGGAACTAGATCATGGGTATCACCAGTCGGTTTATTACCAGTCTTCCATATCGTGATCTACATGGACTATCCTCATTACGTATCTCTAAGTAAGTTGAATGAAACATGCACGGTCAGCCTATAATGGGAAAGGGAGGACAATCGTTTCTAGTAACTCGGTCTCTTTTACATCTTACCCCTTCCAGCTATATGACGAATAGCCAATAATTGCTGTTTTCGCCCGCTTTCAAATTTATGAATAGGTTACGATTTTGCAGTTTATGCTGTCAGTTTCGACCAAAACTCATCAATAGGCCTACAACATAAACGCATTCTTTATTGTAAATTATCTTTAAGTCTTTAGACAGAAAGACATCTAAAGCATCTCACCATAACGAAACAGGCTTTGGATAAAAAGCGCCAATAGTTCCTTGGTGTGTGTGTGTGTGTGTTAGAGAGAGAGAGAGAGAGAGAGAGAGAGAGAGAGAGAGAGAGAGAGAGAGAGAGAGAGAGAGAGAGAGAGAGAGAGAGAGAGAGAGAGAGAGAGAGAGAGAGAGAGAGATCCACAAATAATTCGAAAACAAACCCCATTTTTATAAACTCCCTTATCTACTGGGTGAAATACCACAGTGTGCCATCACAGCAGCAAGATTTGTGACCTGTTGCCACAAGAAAAGGGCAACCAGTGAAGAACAAACACCATTGTAAATATAACCCATATGTATGTTTATTTATTTTCCCATTTGTACTTTAACTATTTGCACATCGTTACAACACTGTATATACATACTATGATATTTGAAATGTCTTTTATTATTTTGGAACAGTAATGTTTACTGTTAATATTTATTGTTTATTTCACTTTACTTCACTTGCTTTGGCAATGTTAACATACGTTTCCCATGCCAATAAAGCCCCTAAATTGAAAATGTGAGTTATATAGTTTCAACGTCGCTGCAACTTAAGGTCAACCAGACAAACAAATAGGCTATTATTATTATTGTTATTATTATTTGTATTATGATTATTATGATGATGATGATGATGATTATTATTATTATTATTATTATTATTATTTCAGTAGGCTATTTTTTATTTATTACTATTAACCCCAGGCATAGGCTACTCTGTTTTATCAGTATAGGCCACCTCAACTTTGGAATTCGACATTGATAAACAAAATATGTCCAGCGTGATTATTTAGCGAAAACGAATCGATAGTTACCAGGCTGATTAAGAGTTGTAGCTGTGATGATACAGCATCTGTGAGTATTGGTGTGTGTTGAGATAGGCTAGAGGTTTGGACTGAGGATGGAGAGATGGTATGTAGGATGTGCCTTCCCTAATAAACGGCGACATCTAGTGGTTACTGTGGAGAAAGTGTCACGTGCCACGTAGTTATACAGTGGCTTCCAAAAGTATTCACCCCCCTTGACATTTTTCCTATTTTGTTGCCTTACAACCTGGAATTAAAATGGATTTTTGTGGGGTTTGTATCATTTGATTTACACAACATGCCTACCACTTTAAAGATGCAAAATATGTTTTATTGTGAAACAAACAAGAAATAAGACCAAAAAAAAAACAGAAAACTTGAGCGTGCATAACTATTCACCCCCCAAAGTCAATACTTTGTAGAGCCACCTTTGCAGCAATTACAGCTGCAAGTCTCTTGGGGTATGTCTCTATAATCTTGGCACATCTAGCCACTGGAATTTTTGCCCATTCTTCAAGGCAAAACTGCTCCAGCTCCTTCAAGTTGGATGGGTTCTGCTGGTATACAGCAATCTTTAAGTCATACCACAGATTCTCAATTGGATTGAGGTCTTGGCTTTGACTAGGCCATTCCAAGACATTTAAATGTTTCCCCCTAAACCACTCAAGTGTTGCTTTAGCAGTATGTTTAGGGTCATTGTCCTGCTGGAAGGTGAACCTCCGTCCCAGTCTCAAATCTCTGGAAGACTGAAACAGGTTTCCCTCAAGAAGTTCCCTGTATTTAGCGCCATCCATCATTCCTTCAATTCTGACCAGTTTCCCAGTCCCTGCCGATGAAAAACATCCCCACAGCATGATGCTGCCACCACCATGCTTCACTGTGGGGATGGTGTTCTCGGGGTGATGAGAGTTGTTGGGTTTGCACCAGACATAGCGTTTTCCTTGTTGGCCAAAAAGCTCAATTTTAGTCTCATCTGACCAGAGTAGCTTCTTTCATATGTATGGGGAGTCTCCCACATGCCTTTTGGTGAACACAAAATGTGTTTGCTTATTTTTTTCTTTAAGCAATATATTTTTTCTGGCAACTCTTCCGTAAAGCCCAGCTCTGTGGAGTGTACAGCTTAAAGTGGTCCTATGGACAGATACTCCAATCTCTGCTGTGGAGCTTTTCAGCTCCTTCAGGGTTATCTTTAGTCTCTTTTTTGCCTCTCTGATTAATGCCCTCCTTGCCTGGTCCATGAGTTTTGGTGGGCGGCCCTCTCTTGGCAGGTTTGTTGTGGTGCCATATTCTTTCCATTTTTTAATAATTGATTAAATGGTGCTCCGTGGTGCTCAGATGTTAAAAGTTTCTGATATTTTTTTATAACCCAACCCTGACCTGTACTTCTCCACAACTTTGTCCCTGACCTGTTTGGAGCCGCTTGCTTGGTGGTGCCCCTTGCTTAGTGGTGTTGCAGACTCTGGGGGCTTTCAGAACAGGTGTATATATACTGAGATCATGTGACACTTAGATTGCACACAGGTGGACTTTATTTAACTAATTATGTGACTTCTGAAGGTAATTGGTTGCACAAGATCTTATTTGGGGGCTTCATAGCAAAGGGGGTGAATACATATGCACGCACCACTTTTCAATTTTTAATATTTTTGGATTTTTTGAAGCAAGTTATTTTTTTCATTTCACTCCACCAATTTGGACTATTTTGTGAATGTCCATTACAGGAAATCCAAATAAAAATCCATTTAAATTACAGGTTGTAATGCAAAAAAATAGGAACAACGCCAAGGGGGATGAATAATTTTGCAAGGCACAGTATTGAGGGTCACGAGTTTTTGGAGCATTTCGATTATTTATTGTTAAGAAACAAACAAGATCTTGACAACAAAAGGTAATGCAAACCACAACGTCGGTAGGCTAAATAACGAACGAATTATTAACAAAATAATTCCTATGGATTGACAAAAGACAATACACGCCTAAAGAAAGAGTTGGCTAGCCAATAACACATCCTTCACATTTTACATTAGGTGGAATGTTTTTTCTTCTTAAGTTGAAGGGTAAATACAAGGAAAATATTTTGAAATAAATTGCAATGAAATTGCATAACCTACTATTCCTCAATGTAATTCTCATTCTTCTTCTCATGTCTGATGTAGAGTCATAGGCCAATGCTTTTATTTAATTTATTTCTAAATATGGCTGTGTTGGCATATTATTATTATTATTATTATTATTATTATTATTATTATTATTATTATTATTATTATTATTATTATTATTAGGATATGCTATTCTTCGATTTAACACGCTTTGAATTAGCCTGCACACGTGCATTATTTTTCTGTCGTGTGATGTATTTTTACCATTTCAATTAATCGTAAAGTATCAATGAATTGTAAAATAACAACAGTTCACTTCTTTCAGCATTGCATGCACTAGGGTCAATTGATTTTATTCGATTCGTTATTCCCGTGAGTAACATTTTAATTAGCTTACATATATAGAGAGATAGCGTTTGTGAAAGTAATTCCACATATTACACTTCAGATCCCCTTTCTCTTTATCATATGAAGAAAATGCTTATTTTAGCCCCTGACTTGAGCTGCCGTCTTTGCCTATCCAACATGCTCTCCCTGCAGAAGTGCACACGCTGTGGCGGCAGCAATCCCGGTTCGAATCTGGGTCACGGCAGTTTTTATGTAACATAAGCCATGTGCTTTCAATATCGAATTATCTTATATGATTTCACTCAGTCATGAGTAATGTGAATTCAACGAGGTTACCTATACAATGTAGTAAACAAATAAATAAGTTATGAAGCAATGGAATTCAAATAGGCTTAGGTCTAAAGCTGTCCTTATTTATTTAATTGATAAATTGATGAATTTATGAAAGCATATTATTGTATTATTGTAGCCTACTCTGAGAGTTTATATTATGCAAATTGAAAAAAGACATGGTGATTGGGGGCGCAATTGACAGTGATAGTTTCTGGTAGCAATAATTTCCCACTGGGCACAGACGTCAGTTCAACGTCTAGTTTTGATTTACATTTGGTTGAAAACTAATGTGAATTCAACGCGAAATCAACAAAATATGTCACCCTTTCATTGGATGTAGGAGAAAAGTTGGGAGAAAAAATACGAAATTCCCTCAATCCAATCAGTTTTCCATGTTCATTCAATGTCATCACATTTTTTTTGATGTTGTTGAAATGACATGGAAACAACCCGTTTTTGACTAGTGGGCTGTGCAATGGTATTTGAAATGGTTTGTCCAAATGTCAAGTTTAATTCTCTGCTTCACATTGCGCACAGGTTGCTTAATCCTTTTGTAGCAAGTAGCCTAATGACTCTTTCCCAGGTATTGGTTTCACATGTTTCAAATTTCGCACATTTGCATCCATTTTAGATGTAGTTTTTCAGGATAAAACAAAGCACATTCATTCTACCAGTTAATTAATCACAAGCTAAAATGTGTCTTCCTGAAATGTCTTGTTCTTGATATCAAGTTTTTCCAAACCATTTACAGACATGTTCTTGTTTGTCAGGCTGATAGGTAAAGGGTGGAATAGTGCATTATTAAGCTACACCACGAAAATTGAAAGTTAGAGCAGCCTTTACCATTCTACAACCATTCCACAACCATTATAGCTACAACCATTCTCAATGTAAGACGAATAGATAAAACACCTTCAACCCATGTTTTTTCTTCTTCTTCTTCGAATTAACCGCTCACGCTGTCTGTTCTTTTTAGTCATCTGTGACCATTGTTCCATTGAGTTTGATGGGGGAATTATTTTCAGTCTTTCCCGAAATGTGGACAATGCATTTTTGATTTATTGCAAATGCTCAGAATAAATGTATGTTTACTGTCAAAATGTATCACTGGGAATAATTATGTTATTTGAATGTTAAGTGAAACAAACCTTGGCTGTAAATGTCAAATAAAAGTCTGCCATTTGAGTTCCCATGACTCAATGCCATGATTTGGTAACGTTACTACACTACAGTTGGAAGAAATAAAGCAAGAAATGCCATTGCCATGTTTCAATGTCATGTCATCCATATTATGTTATATTACAGGTAGCTACCAAAATAAGGGAAACACGAGTAAATGAGGGATACAAAGTATATTGAAAGCTGGTGCTTCCACATAGGTGTGGTCCCTGAGTTAATGAAGCAATTCATATCCCATCATGAGTCATGTATAAAATGCTGGGTAGGCTATTATTTTGCCTACCATGACTATACCCCAAAATGATGATAATTCCACCATCCACAGGGTACAAGTGGTAACTGAGTGGTTTGATGGGCAAGAAAACGATGTAAACCAAATGCCAGTGCCTTCTCAGTCACCAGATCTCAATCCAATTGAACACTTATGGGAGATTCTGGAGCAGTGCCTGAGACAGCGTTTTCCACCACCAACAAAATGCACAATTATGGAATTTCTCTCGGAAGAATGGTGTCGCATCCCTCCGGTAGAGTTCCAGACACTTGTAGAATCTATGCCAAGGTACATTGAAGCTGTTCTGGCTCGTTTTGGCCCAACGCCATATTAAGACACAACTTAAGACACCAGACAATAAATAAGGCTCTCAAATCAAATCAAATTTTATTAGCCACATGCGCCGAATACAACAGGTGTAGACATTACAGTGAAATGCTTTCTTACAGCCCTTAACCAACAATGCATTTATTTTTAAATAAAAAAGTTAAATAAAACAACAACAACAAAAAAGTGTTGAGAAAAAAAGAGCGGTTGGAGGCCGAGCAGTTGCCATACCAGGCGGTGATGCAACCAGTCAGGATGCTCTCGATGGTGCAGCTGTATCATTTTTTAAGGATTTGAGGACCCATGCCAAATCTTTTCAGTCTCCTGAGGGGGAATAGGCTTTGTCGTGCCTTCTTCACGACTGTCTTGGTGTGTTTGGACCATGATAGTTTGTTGGTGATGTGGACACCAAGGAGCTTGAAGCTCTCAACCTGTTCCACTACAGCCCCGTCGATGAGAATGGGGGCGTGCTCAGTCCTCTTTTTTTTCCTGTAGTC
The DNA here is from genome assembly GCF_020615455.1 of Coregonus clupeaformis. NCBI lineage: Eukaryota > Metazoa > Chordata > Actinopteri > Salmoniformes > Salmonidae > Coregonus > Coregonus clupeaformis. The sequence goes on from NC_059209.1 coordinate 15,695,430, forward strand.
CACAATCATCTCCTTTGTCTTGGTCACGTTGAGGGAGAGGTTGTTATCCTAGCACCACACGGCCAGGTCTCTGACCTCCTCCCTATAGGCTGTCTCATCGTTGTCGGTGATCAGTCCTACTACTGTTGTGTCGTCGGCAAGCTTAATGATGGTGTTGGAGTTGTGCCTGGCCATGCAGTCATGGGTGAACAGGGAGTACAGGAGGGGACTGAGCACGCACCCCTGAGGGGCCCCCGTGTTGAGGATCAGTGTGGCAGATGTGTTGTTGCCTACCCTTACCACCTGGGGTCGGCCAATCAGGAAGTCCAGGATCCAGTTGCAGAGGGAGGTGTTTAGTCCCAGGATCCTTAGCTTAGTGATGAGCTTTGAGGGCACTATGGTGTTGAATGCTGAGCTGTAGTCAATGAATAGCATTCTCACGTAGGTGTTCCTCTTGTCCAGGTTGGAAAGGGCAGTGTGGAGTGCAATAGAGATTGCATCATCTGTGGATCTGTTGGGGCGGTATACAAATTGGAGTGGGTCTAGGGTTTCTGGGAAAATTGTGTTGATGTGAGCCATGACCAGCCTTTCAATGCGCTTCATGGCTACAGACGTCAGTGCTACGGGTCGGTAGTCTTTTATGCAGGTTATCTTAGTGTCCTTGGGCACGGGGACTATGGTGGTCTGCTTGAAACATGTTGGTATTACAGACTCAGTCAGGGACATGATGAAAATGTTAGTGAAGACACTTGCCAGTTGGTCAGCACATGCTCGGAGTACACGTCCTGGTCCGGCCCCGTCTGGCCCTGCGGCCTTGTGAATGTTGACCTGCTTAAAAGTCTTACTCACATTGGCTATGGAGAGCGTGATCACATAGTCACCCGGAACAGCTGGTGCTCTCATGCATGCCTCGAAGTGAGCATAGAAGTGGTTTAGCTCGTCTGGATGTCTTGTGTCACTGGGCAGCTCGCGGCTGTGTTTCCCTTTGTAGTCTGTAATAGTTTTCAAGCCCTGCAACATCCGACGAGCGTCAGAGCCGGTGTAGTACGATTCAATCTTAGTCCTGTATTGACTCTTTGCCTGTTTGATGGTTCGTCGGAGGGCATAGCGGGATTTCTTATAAGCGTCCGGGTTACAGTCCCGCTCATTGAAAGTGGCAGCTCTACCCTTTAGCTCAGTGCGGATGTTCCCTGTAATCCATGGCTTCTGGTTGGGGTATGTACGTACGGTCACTGTGGGGACGACGTCATCGATGCACTTATTGATGAAGCCAGTGACTGATGTGGTGTACTCCTCAATGCTATCTGAAGAATCCCGGAACATGTTCCACTCTGTGCTAGCAAAACAGTCCTGTAGCTTAGCATCTGCGTCACAGTCATTGTCTGGGGACTGTTGGTTAATTTTATGTAAATATACACTACCGTTCAAAATACATTTCCTTGTTTTCCATGAAAACATACAGTGGGGAGAACAAGTATTTGATACACCGACGATTTTGCTGTTTTTCCTACTTACAAAGCATGTAGAGGTCTGTAATTTTTATCATAGGTACACTTCAACTGTGAGAGACGGAATCTAAAACAAAAATCCAGAAAATCACATTGTATGATTTTTAAGTAATTCATTTGCATTTTATTGCATGACATAAGTATTTGATACATCAGAAAAGCAGAACTTAATATTTGGTACAGAAACCTTTGTTTGCAATTACTGAGATCATACGTTTCCTGTAGGTCTTGACCAGGTTTGCACACACTGCAGCAGGGATTTTGGCCCACTCCTCCATACAGACCTTCTCCAGATCCTTCAGGTTTCGGGGCTGTCGCTGGGCAATACGGACTTTCAGCTCCTTCCAAAGATTTTCTATTGGGTTCAGGTCTGGAGACTGGCTAGGCCACTCCAGGACCTTGAGATGCTTCTTACGGAGCCACTCCTTAGTTGCCCTGGCTGTGTGTTTCGGGTCGTTGTCATGCTGGAAAACCCAGCCACGACCCATCTTCAATGCTCTTACTGAGGGAAGGAGGTTGTTGGCCAACATCTCGCGATACATAGCCCCATCCATCCTCCCCTCAATACGGTGCAGTCGTCCTGTCCCCTTTGCAGAAAAGCATCCCCAAAGAATGATGTTTCCACCACCATGCTTCACGGTTGGGATGGTGTTCTTGGGGTTGTACTCATTCTTCTTCTTCCTCCAAACACTGCGAGTGGAGTTTAGACCAAAAAGCTCTATTTTTGTCTCATCACACCACATGACCTTCTCCCATTCCTCCTCTGGATCATCCAGATGGTCATTGGCAAACCTCAGACGGGCCTGGACATGCGCTGGCTTGAGCAGGGGGACCTTGCGTGCGCTGCAGGATTTTAATCCATGACGGCGTAGTGTGTTACTAATGGTTTTCTTTGAGACTGTGGTCCCAGCTCTCTTCAGGTCATTGACCAGGTCCTGCCGTGTAGTTCTGGGCTGATCCCTCACATTCCTTATGATCATTGATGCCCCACGAGGTGAGATCTTGCATGGAGCCCCAGACCGAGGTTGACTGACCGTCATCTTGAACTTCTTCCATTTTCTAATAATTGCGCCAACAGTTGTTGCCTTCTCACCAAGCTGCTTGCCTATTGTCCTGTAGCCCACCCCAGCCTTGTGCAGGTCTACAATTTTATCCCTGATGTCCTTACACAGCTCTCTGGTCTTGGCCATTGTGGAGAGGTTGGAGTCTGTTTGATTGAGTGTGTGGACAAGTGTTTTGTATACAGGTAACGAGTTCAAACAGGTGCAGTTAATACAGGCAATGAGTGGAGAACAGGAGGGCTTCTTAAAGAAAAACGAACAGGTCTGTGAGAGCCGGAATTCTTACTGGTTGGTAGGTGATCAAATTATTATGTCATGCAATAAAATGCAAATTAATTACTTAAAAATCATACAATGTGATTTTCTGGATTTTTGTTTTAGATTCCGTCTCTCACAGTTGAAGTGTACCTATGATAAAACATTACAGACCTCTACATGCTTTGTAAGTAGGAAAACCTGCAAAATCGGCAGTGTATCAAATACTTGTTCTCCCCACTGTACATGAAATGAGTTTGAATAGGAAATATAGCAAAAAGCATAGGAAATGTAGTCATTGACAAGGTTAGAAATAACAATTTTTTATGGAAATAATAATTGTGTCCTTCAAACTTTGTTTTCGTCAAAGAATCCTCCATTTGCAGCAATTACAGCCTTGCAGACCTTTGGCATTCTAGTTGTCAATTTGTTGAGTTAATCTGAAGAGATTTCACCCCATGCTTCCTGAAGCACCTCCCACAAGTTGGATTGGCTTCATGGGCACTTCTTACGTACCATACGGTCAAGATGCTCCCACAACAGCTCAATAGGGTTGAGATCCAGTGACTGTGCTGGCCACTCCATTATAGACAGAATACCAGCTGACTGCTTCTTCCCTAAATAGTTATTGCATAGTTTGGAGCTGTGCTTTGGATCATTGTCCTGTTGTAGGAGGAAATTGGCTCCAATCAAGCGCCGTCCACAGGGTATGGCATGGCGTTGCAAAATGGAGTGATAGCCTTCCTTCTTCAAGATCCCTTTTACCCTGTACAAATCTCCCACTTTACCACCACCAAAGCACCCCAAGACCATCACATTGCCTCCACCATGCTTGACAGATGGCATCAAGCACTCCTCCAGCATCTTTTCATTTGGTCTTCCTCTTTCCAGTGTCTGTGTTCTTTTGCCCATCTTAATCTTTTCTTTTTATTGGCCAGTCTGAGATATGGCTTTTTATTTGCAACTCTGCCTAGAAGGCCAGCATCCTGGACTCGCCTCTTCACTGTTGACGTTGAGACTGGTGTTTTGCAGGTACTTTTTAATGAAGCTGCCAGTTGAGGACCTGTGAGGCATCTGTTTCGCAAATTAGACACTCTAATGTATTTGTCCTCTTGCTCAGTTGTGCACCGGGGCCTCCCACTCCTCTTTCTATTCTGGTTAGAGCCAGTTTGCGCTGTTCTGTGGAGGGAGTAGTACACAGCATTGTACGAGATCTTCAGTTTCTTGGCAACTTCTCGCATGGAATAGACTTCATTTCTCAGAACAAGAATAGACAGATGAGTTTCAGAAGAAAGTTATTATTTTTTAATTTATTTTTAATTTAATTTATTAATTTTTTAGGGGGTAGATCAGCTTTAATATTGCAGATATATTGTAACTTCCATCAATGTAATTGTCTGCATCACTTCCAATCCCCCATATGTTTTTTCTTCTTCTTTTTCTCATATATATATATATATATATATATATATATATATATATATATATATATATATATATATATATATATACATACATATCCTTTAAAAATATATATATTTCCCTTTATTACTTTCCAACCCCACCATCCCTTCCCTAATTGGAGCAAACCAGTGAACAACAATGCTTAGGCCTCTACTTCATGCTTATACATACTATATACATTTTATGGACACAGTCAATAATTATATTTTGTTTGTTTTTACTCCTGAACTTCCTCTGATCATTTTCATGATGTCCATCTTGTATGCTTCTATATGCCATATCTTTTTAACTGTGCTCTTTCACAAAAGCTCACAATATGTAACCTATATACTTATTATGGACACAGCATGTCTTACACTAGTTATCTTGTTGTTATTAGTTGTTGTTATTAGTCCCATCCTTCAGCTCCATTCAACTCCTCCCATCTATCTCTTAACACCATCCATATTGGATTTCTAATTGCCATATATTTCTCAACTGTACTGTGATGTTTTACAAACGTTCTGAACCTTTCTATTCTCATTGTTTCTATAGTTTGTGAATTGAAAATAAACATCTTTGCTAAAAGTATTATTATATTATTGATCGATTGACTATGCCTTTTCAGATCACCCAGTAATGCTATCTGCATGGTTAGCTTCAGGTAAATATTGCAATCCTCTAGCCATTCCTGGACCTGTGTCCAAAAACAAGCTACAAATGGACAGTACCAAAACAAATGATCTAATGATTCTGTCTCTTCGCAGCAAAATCTGCAGAGCTGGGAAGATTGTATCCTGCATATAAATAACATCGTATTGGTAGCAAGAATTTTATATAATGATTTAAATAGAAAAATTATAAGTTTTGAATCTGGCGTCGTTTTGCGTATCAGTTCATAAACACTATGCCATGGGATCGGTACATCAAAATCTCTTCCCAACTATTTTGCAATCTATATGGGACGGCTGTCAATCCTTTGGTCCTGAAATGAAACTGGTATACTTTGTTATTTGTCACAGTTATTTGTTTCTGGCCATGTTGATTGCTTCTTTAATTAGCACAGCAGTTTTCATCTGTGCTAACATAATTGCAAATGGGTTTTCAAATGATCCATTAGCCTTTTAAAATGGTAAACTTGGATTAGCAAACACAACGTGCCATTGGAACACAGGACTGATGGTTGCTGATAATGGGCCTCTGTACGTCTATGTAGATATTCCATTAGAAATCAGCCTTTTCCAGCTACAATAACCATTTACAACATTAACAATGTCTACACTGTATTTCTGATAAATTTGATGTTATTTTAATTGACAAATAAATTGCTTTTCTTTTGAAAACAAGGACATTTCTAAGTGACCCCAATCTTTTGAATGGTAGTGTATATTAACCAACGATGGGGTTGAGGTCAGGGCTCTGTGCAGGCCAGTCAAGTTCTTCCACACTGATCTCGACAAACCATTTCTGTATGGACCTCACTTTGTGCACGAGGGCATTGTCATGCTGAAACAAGAAAGGGCCTTCCCTAAACTGTTGCCACAAAGTTGGAAGCACAGAATCGTCTAGAATGTCATTGTACGCTGTAACGTTAAGATTTCCCATTACTGGAGCTAAGGGGCCTAGCCCGAACCATAAAAACAACCCCAGACCATTATTCCTACTCCACCAAACTTTACAGTTGGCACTATGCATTGAGGCAGGTAGCGTTCTCCTGGCATCCGCCAAATCCAGATTCATCCGTCAGACTGCCAGATGGTGAAGCGTGATTCATCACTCCAGAGGACGCGTTTCCACTGCTCCAGAGTCCAATGGCGGCGAGCTTTACACCACTCCAGCCGACGCTTGCCATTGCGCATGGTGATCTAAGGCTTGTGTGTGGCTGCTCGTCGATGGAAACCAATTTCATGAAGCTCCCGATGAATAGCTATTGTGCTGACGCTGCTTCCAGAGGCAATTTGGAACTCAGTAGTGAGTGTTGCAACCGAGGACAGACGATTTTTACTCGCTACGCGCTTCAGCACTCGGCGGTCCCATTCTGTGAGCTTGTGTGGCGTACCACTTCGCAGCTGAGCCGTTGTTGCTCCTAGACATTTCCACTTCACAATAACAGCACTTACAATTGACCGGGGCAGCTCTTGCAGGGCAGAAATGTTACGAACTGACTTGTTGGAAAGGTGGCATTCTATGACGGTGCCACGTTAAAAGTCACTGAGCTCTTCAGTAAGGCCATTCTACTGCCAATGTTTGTCTACGGAGATTGCATGGCTGTGTGCTTGATTTTATACACCTGTGAGCAACAGGTGTGGCTGAAATTGCCAAATCTACTAATTTGAAGGGGTGTCCACATACCTTTGTATATATAGTGTATCAGTCTTTATATTGGGTCTACCATGCTTAGGTATCAAGGTGAAGGGCATACATGGAGAGAAATTGACAAACACAATGAAGTCACACCAGAACATCAGGGCAACTAAGAAAGCCAGTCATTTTACTGTATTCTCTGCAAAATACAAACACCTTTTACCCAGCAGAAGAATTATTTTTTCAGGTTCCCGACTTTTTCACTACACAGCTGAATCAAGTCCCTTGAGATACAGAGATGTGGCTTTAATTTAATAACATCTTCAAGTGGCAACAAAGGCCAGCTTATGCCGCTGAAAGCTTCTTTTGCGTTCCAAACACTAACTTCAGACCTCCCCAACGTTTAGATTTCTAGAAGCTACATAAGATACTACAGACTGTTAAGCATTTTTAGCTACACATTATTTCCCCCTTTTTTAATGGATACAACTAAAATAAAGAAAACCACAAACATGGTGGAGCAACCAAATAATTCCAAGTAAATAGTTGGTAATAGTTGGCAATGGTATACCACATGGTGTATGTATATCACCATACCCTTTGCACTAGACGTGACTGATCAAATGGTAGCCGAGGTACTGGGCTGGGTCAATTAGAGGTACCAGTATAGAGGCTAATACAGAATAATGGCATTACAAATTGATCAACAGATGAAGAAATACAGATGCTTCAAATCCATAACCAAAATAAAATATGAAATAAATCAAGCATGCTCAATGTCTTTGGTTACACAATATCAATAAACGCCACCAACACCTCAAAAAGCACACCACAGCTAAAAACAAAAAGGGAGCTCTTGGTGTTGTGTTTTCCATAATTCATTAGTGAGCAAGTGACACAAACAGCATAGTAACTCAATCAGCTAAATTAACAAAAGTGGGATTTGGAAAACATACTTTTCCATCATACTCAATGAATCAATGAATATACTAAAAATTACACGTTTGTTTTATGATTTTAAGTGCAGTTCATAAGGAAATGCATTCTGAAAAAATGACACTATAGTTACTAAGTACTATCTACTCTACCTACCATGTCTCAAGGAGGACATGTAATGGTATTCTAAACATTTACATTTACATTTTAGTCATTTAGCAGATGCTCTTATCCAGAGCGACTTACAGTTAGTGAGTGCATACATTTTAAACCTCTAACAACTATGAACAGTATGACCAACAGTATGACCAATTCAAATTGAAATGGGAAACCAATTCTACATTTTGAGCAAATGCTTTTATTGTTGTTTTTTTCCAATGCTTGCAATAACCATAAATGAATGTGAAAATAAAAGTAGAATAATATTACAGAAATGCCACTGGCTTTGGTTTTCCACACATATGCTGCCTGAAATATCATGTTTTTTTTTTAACCATTTGTATTGAATAAAAAAAGAAAGAACAAGGTAGGGGCTCTGCCCCTGTTTCTGACTACACAGACTGTATACAGTAACAACATAGTGAACTCGCATGAAATATGCACATAGAAATACCATAACACTTGAGTGACAACAGACCGAGGAGTGAGAGGCAGAGAGAAATGTGGCTAGTTCATGTAACAAAAAAAAAAAAACTACACAAAGTTATATTTGTCTGAAATCAACTCTTGTACTTCTCCCAAACCAGTAGGTACATTTTTCCTACATCATCTTGTTTGAATACTTCATGTTACACTGCTGAGGAGGTTGTGGAACACTGAGCTGGTGATTGGACTGAGTGGGGTCAAATATGACACAACACCTCGTGATTAACAATAGACCACCAATATACAGCTTGATAATTTGACACAAATACAATTTGGAACTATCAAAACAATATTTTAATCTGGATTTATGTGCTGTCCTGCACACACGTTTGGGTCTCATTGTGATAATTGGCAAAGGATTTGTAGTGAAAAGGTTAAATAAAATGTTCAAAATATACAGAATACGTGGGCCAAACTCCCATCAAAGAGGATGTTGGAGGGTATTGTTGTAGAATCCTAACTATGAGGATCATGACACATCATGGGTGATGTCAAACACGTTCATTTGGCATGACGCATGTCACCTGCATGGGCATTAACCCCCAGTTCCAATCCACAAACAGTTTCCACAAATATGTTGTTTGTCAGCAAAGAGGTCTATCTTTCTTAATTTACTCACAAACACAGACAACTCTGTTCAGCTGGTTCTCAAGGTTAGACTAAATACGCCTCTGAACAGCACTGTCCCAGGCTCAAATAAAACAAAAAACAGACAATATGTGCAACTGCACATAGAAAACTCCACTAAGAAAAAAAAAAGAAAAAACATTATTATATATATTTATATATTAGAAAGCTATACACAAGCATGTTAATTTCACAGATTTTTTTTTAAAGATTCTTAATATTATCATTATTATATATAATTAGAAATACACGTTTAAAAACGAAACCTCTACAAAGAGAAAACAGTTCAGCAAAGCATGGGTTCTCAGTCTGTTTTCATGGCTTAGGGTTTTTCATTTCTCATCGGACTATCCATCTTATATTAGCAAAGCTATCAAAAAACACATTCTGGCTTATAGAAACTACAAAAAGCCACAAAAATGCTTTGCATTGTATTCCTTTCATATGAAAATATAAGCAAGTGTATCGTACACTAGTTTTTTTTAATACTGAATATTGAATGAAGACCCAGGGTTTCTTGATTCAACTAACATGGCTCTTGGGTAAAAGGATGGTCCTATCAATGTGCTCCATGTTTGATGAGGAGCTTTATGTTTAGCATGGGTTCTCTCATCTTGGTTCCTCATATCTACCAATGGGTCTGCGGGTATACCTGTACAATCCTTCAAATGTTGCATATTAGCTTTCATTATGTGTATGAATAATCTGTAATGTATAGCCACGTTTGACTCCTCCCCTTTGCTCCTGACCCTCTATTTACATAAATACGTTGAACCTGCAACATGACATCATCTATCGTAACATACATTTTGCAAGGGAGAACTGCGGAGAAAGGTAGCAATGAAATTGACTCTGTACACATGTATTGGTTGACCAACTCAAGTGCTAGGCTGTTCACTCAGCAACATATGCTCTCGATTTTCCTCTAGTCACTGATTATCACTGAGGCAAGTTGTAAGTACTTTTACAAAACAGAGTACCTGACTTTTTTTTGTTTCTTTTTTGATTTGCATATATTTACACATACACACACGTGTAAATATATATGCATATCTTTTTTTCACACACGGCACAAATAATGCATAGTTCCCCACCAAAAATATCCCTAACCCCAACCAACACCCCTTTTACCTTGGATCCCCAGTCCCATCCCCACTGCTTTATAGAACTTCAATATGTATAGCACACACACTCTGCAAAAAGAAAAAAAGAAAACATTACAGTTAAATTTAGAAAAAGGGTGCCCCCCTTCCTCCAATGAGACAGAGAGAGAGAGAAAAAGAGAGAGAGAGCATGGGGTCTGGAGGTGAGTGACGTGTCGCGTGGTGATATAGAGGGCGATGGTGTCGAGGCATCATTACATCGCAGGGCTGGGGAAACGGCCAGCGCTGTGCTATCATGTGGCCCATCCTTCAGACAGGCGCACGCGTTTGACCAAGGGGCTCTCACGCTCGTCCAGGGCGGGCCGAGACAGTCCCAGTGGAGAGTGGAACTCGTTCCTGTGCTCGTCCCGGTCGCTGCCCTCGTGGGAGCTGCTGCAGCTGCTCAGGCTGTCGACAGGGGAGCGGCCCGAGTCCTGGCGGGACGAGGGATTATGTTGCTGATGGATGCCGTAGCCCCCCGGTGTGCTGCTGGTGCGATCTCTAGGAGGAGAAACAGGTTCGGACTTGATGTGGAGGCTTTGAGCAGAAGGCAGGGAGAGATTTGAACTCTGACATAAGTGATTGCTATTGCAATTTCTGTAGGAAGGAAAGGAAACGCAAGGGGTTACAGAGTGAAGAAACATGATCATGCACCCGCAGTTACACACAAGCACACACGTTTACTCCATATTTTCACATCCATATCTCATATCTAGTCAAAAAATATCAATGTGTATCAGTATTTTCACTATAGTTGCCTCAACAAGCTTCATTTCAATATCCGTCCCTGCTCTCTCTGATCTGTCTACTGCTTGTGTGTATCTCCATGTACTCACCCTAGCTGACTGAGGGCCGAGTGCTGCATGTTCTGGAGGTGTTGTTGTTGCCAACCGCTCATGGAGCCCAGGTGGAGGGAGCTACCACTGTTAAAGCCGGACAGGGAGGATAGGTCTGCACTGCTCAGCGAGTATTCTACACATACATACACAGAGAGAGAAGGCAAACAGTCAAAACCAGTTCAGGCCAGTTCAAACAGGTTTGTAAAGTACATTAGTTTTGAATTATGGCTACTGAATTTAATAGTATAATAGCCAATGTCTTTCTCCCTATACATTTTTTCCTGCTGGGTCAACACAGCTTCCATTGAGTCACAAAGTGGGTGAGGGAGTGTTGCAGTGAGGGATATATGTTTGTGAACAACACCACCTGCTGTTAGGTTGGTGGAAGTTTTTAACATCACATTATGATGAAGCCATGTTTCAGGGCCGGACAACCTATTGTTACGTGATTTTTCATTAATATTCTATATTTATTTGATCATGAGCATGCTTGTATTAACTATCATGTCTGTGAAGTCCTGTAAATCTGTGTATGAGATACAAATCTTATCAAATCAATAAGAATCAAATAAATCATCAAATAAAAATGTAAATAGTGGGGCGAGTGTGTGACATTTATAGTTCACTTTCCAGACTCATTAATACCCTGTATGTAGTAACAAGGACACACACACTGACGTAGAGTGTATATGTGACAAAGCCTGTGTCTGTTTGTGTAGAACATGTGTAAAAGCAGTGGTACCTACCAGTACCGTATGAAGTGGAGATGGCTGATGGGTAACCGCCCATGCCTTGCCCTGGTAGGGTGGGCGTTGCTACAGAAACCACAGGGGTGGCCAATGACTGTGCAGACTGGGAGTTGTTTATTCTCTGGTTCTATGAGGGGAAGAGAAAAAGAGAGAGATGGAAAAGCATGAGCACCAAAAAAAAAAAATTATAATAAAAATAGACTTAGTTGTTTTGTTTTTTTTGCTCCGCAGATGCTAGAAGAATGAACAAGATGCCAGCTTCTTGGAAATTAATCACTTGACACGCGGCACTGCTGAACCCTGCCAACCCTGTCATTTACCACCCCTTCTGAGGACCCGCCGTCTCTATAGTAACCCCACTGGTCTCCACGGCAACAGAAACATCGACGGCTAGGAAAGGCACTTTATTGTGGCAGGGTGGTGCAGAAATTATGGCGGTTTAATGCCATATAAAAGTGTTCCCTTTGTTGCCTTTCATTTCCTGGTTCTGAGAGGGGAAGCATGTATGCTAAGGTGCCATGCAATGCCCCTCAATCAGACATAGAAGGAAAGAAGGGAGTGAAGGGGTTGAAATGAGGGGGATGAGAGAGGAAAGATGACAGGGTGCAATGACTCAGACATACCACTAGGTGTCACACTAGGCCCTGGCTAAACGCCCTCCTTCATCCCTACATGGACAACGCATGCAGCAGATCGCTTGAGGTGGAAGTTGCCCCTTTGTGGACAACAAGGATCATCTTACTCTTTACTTCAATCCTGACCTTAACATCCTAAAAAGTAATCACTGACCTTAGATCAGCTCTTGGGAGCAACTCAACTACACCCAGAGAATTATAAGGCACTGGTTCAGTTAGGGTTGATGTACTTCTATTGTTAAAGCATAATGACTGGTCTCCCTTCTATCTAACTGAGGATAGTGGATGATTACTGTGTTTGGAGATTGTTATTATTTTTGGTTGCTAATTTCAGTGACAGGCCAACTTACCAATAGCAGATCGACATCCTCAGACTGACGGCATTAAACGGGAGGGCGATAAGTTCAAATTAGTTTGATTGGATGGAGGTAGCAGCTGGGTGTGGTTGTAAGGATGGAACTGCTAGGAGTGAGGTTACTAAACAGGAGCTCATTTAAAAAGGAAATGTACTATTACTACTGTACTCCACTAACAGTCTATCTATCTTGTTAAAATCATAACTTATGACAGCATATGTATGGGACAGCTTCAACCACTTAAAACAAATATCCAAGAAGACAATAGAACACACAGAAAGAAAATCAACTGAAGGGACATATGTGAAAAAGATTAAGGACAAACAGGAGTGAAGAGGGATGGGATCAGGACTGGGGGTAAAGTGAATGAGCGACTCACCAAGGAGGGCATGTTGTTCTTGGCTCCAGGGGGGATGAGCACACGCAGGTCTGGCTTGCGGTTGTTCATGCCCAGGTTCATGGGTGGGGGAGACTTGGCCTGCATGCTCTTGTTCATGCTACCCGGAGAGGCCAGCAGACCGGGCGAGTTACGGTGGTGGTTCCCGTAGCCGTTGCCTAACGAGAAGAGAGGGAGACACGAGAGCGAGGGAGCCATCAATTATACTGTTCAAAAGACCGTCATTACTGTTATCCTACAGAGTAGCATGTTGTACTGAAGAAACCATTACTTCAAATATTCACATTTTTCAACTAGTGGAGGAGTGGAGATGCTACTGTCCTAGAGCCAGAGAGAGAACTCAATTTCACCCAGTGATCCCACACAATTCTCCCATCTCTGCCTGATTTGGCTGGTTTGTGAGGACATATTCTTTCCTTTCTTAGAGAAATGTCAGTGAGTTGTGTAAAAACATCAAATTAGGGCCTTGGAGACCACAGAGGGACAGCACCCATCATTTGGCCATCAGCGCTAAACACGTGTTGCCTCTTCTAGACAAAGACCCTGCTTTGGGGTAGACACCCAATCCACATTCCTCCTCTGACAGACTGACTGGAGGACTGAGTTTAGCACCCACGCCACACACAAAACAGTGGGGCACCCTCCCAGCAACATCCCATTAAAAACGAGAGAGAGTGAGCAGTGTATACGCTTTGTTTCTAACCCAATCCCACAGCCGGCTTTTTTCCCCCATTCCTAGGGGTAGAACAGAGAGCGTTATATGGATGTTTCCCACTTGAAAGAGGGGCAGGAATTATACGTTAGACATAAATGAATTTCCTAATCATATACTCCAGGGGAAAATGAGTCGCAGATGTCTTCCTGGGCAATTTCCCCCCGCTGATCTTTGTTTAATTTGAGAGCGAGGTTTTTGTTGTTTGAAAATGAAAAGTCTCGAAAGCTCAATTTGAACAATCTGAAGAGTAAACGACCGCTAGCGGTGAAAGAAAATGAGGCTGTGACAAAAAACAACAACTAGAAAAACAGTGTGTGTGCATACATGTATGAGGTCCCTATGTGTAAAATTGTGTTAGTATAGTGTCAGAGTGTGTGTGTGTGTCAAATAGTACTTGTCCGAGTGTGTGACTTTCAATGTGTCTATTACTTACTGCACATGTCAATGATGAATGCATGTGTCTGTTGAGGTGTGCCTGTGTATGACAGCGTACGTGTGTACAGAGCAAGTGTATGGATGCACCTGTGTGTTTTGTATGGGAGCCTCTCCTAGAGCCACTCCATCCAGCTGCCTCATCAGCTCTGCCTGCCTCGCTCTCATCCTCATGGCTGGACTATTGTGCTGTGGAGTGGGCCCATGTGGAGAGACATGAATAGCGAATCAAAACAGCCGGAAAAGACTCGGTTCTAGAAAATATCAGAGAATTACGTGTAGAAAAACGGAGACTGTCCAAAACATCCCAGACTAAAAAACTTGAACATGACAGTTATCAATGTTCAAACCCAAGCCCATGGAGAATGTATGTAAGGTCAAGTCAAGGTAAGGCTGTTACTGTACAGCCCATCTGATTCATAGCTCCCGGCCCAGAGGCTGAGCGTACAGTGAGGAGGGGATTTCAGGCAGCCATTTTAGGACAACAGCTCAGGCTCTAAATATGACTGGAGACTGGCTATAGCCCAGGAGATGGGCTTTATTACCTAAGGCAGGCAATTGACAAGTGATATGGATGCTAGAGGTTCTCTACAGCTGCTAGTGACTGGTTTATAGTAGGTTGATCTGAACTGAAGACACTTGGGTTTAGCAACATGGCTACAGATAGGCTAATACAGTAGCAAGCGTCTGACTACAGACGTGCAGCAGCTCTGTGAGTCTAAGACATGATCGTCACCGACACTGACACTGACAGTCAAACCCTTCTTCTTCTCCCGCTACCACCTCACGCTGCAGAGTAGAGCAGCGAGTTGAGGCAGACCAGAAGCGACCGTTTTGAGGAAGCACCAAAATGAACACTTGCTGCCCAGATAAGAGTCAACGACAACATCCGATTTGAAGTGGAGATGCAAAGGTGAAGGCTATTTATCTAGGCAGAGATCGTCTGGGGATGCCAACTGTGACTGTACGCTAACACACTGGCTAAAGGTGCATCGCTGAACTTTTAACATGTGCCTATTGG